>NW_019946233.1:33913-34989 GCF_002910315.2 Salvelinus sp. IW2-2015 | reverse complement strand
GGAAGACATTTCTGTCCTGTTAGTGTCTGTGTTTTTATGGTCTCCACTCTAGTTCCCTGCAGATAATCTGGGTGTATGGTCACTAGATATGGTTTGAGCTGACAAAATTACTTAAAGACTGCATTACATAGACAAGAATGTGTTTTACTAGGGATAGATTAGGAGTAGAACAATCCCTCATTGTCTCTAAATCATCCTTGCATCTGGGAAACTAAGCCAGGGTGAGTTTAAGACAACAACCCACATGCAGATATCGACAGGATGAACCCAGAGTGGCTTATGATGCTCCTTGGTCTGCATGAGGGGGGTTGAACCAACCGTGACTGAGCATCGTTAGTGTCAGCTATATATAGTACTCTGCATTTGTGTAAAGGTTAGGTTACTCAGTCCAACACTCAAGGGTGTGGGGTCGACCAGCGTCATTATTGCAATAATTAATCAATATTAAATAAAGATGATTGTTTGAAGAAATGACAAAGTCTCTCTCACTTAATTAGAATATTCCAGGCCAATATTTATTGGCCCCAGCACAAGGTTCACCTGTGTAATGATCATGCTATTTAATCAGCTTTCTTATATGCCACACCTGTTAGGTGGATGGATTATCTTGGCAAAGGAGAAATACTCTCAAACAGAGATGTAAACAAATTTGTGCACAACATTTGAGAGAATGAAGCTTTTTTTTGTGCTTATGGAACATTTCTGAGATCTTTAATTGCAGCTCATGAAACACGTTGCGTTTTATATTTTTTGTTCAGTATACATCTTATCAATGAGGAGGAAACCGTGAAAGGAATAAAATAGGTTAGCAAGTAACATTTATTCGAAACAATTTATACTTTCTTTAAGCTTCTGCAGTTTTAAAGGATTTTTCCCATAAATCATTTCTTAAGGTTTATCTTAAAACTCCCTAACGTAGTGATGGATTTTATATCGTTTGGTACACCATTCCATTCCTCTGCACCAGTGTAAATAGGAAATAGCATTTTCCAGCCAGGCTCCTATAGCGCAGCAGTCTGCTAACGGCAACACTGGCTCTGATGTCATGCTATGAGAGTCTAATGAAATTCAAATAG
>NW_019946233.1:30697-33256 GCF_002910315.2 Salvelinus sp. IW2-2015 | reverse complement strand
GACCAGGGATGTTCTCTGTTTAGTGAGTCCTCCAGATCAGAGGCAGTAGGGAGGACCAGGGATGTTCTCTTGATAAGTGCGTGAATTGGACCATTTTCTTGTCCGGTCAAAGCATTCAAAATGTAATGAGTACATTTGGGTGTCGGGGAAAATGTATGGAGTAAAAAGCACATTATTTTCTTTAGGAATGTAGTGAAGTAAAAGTAAAAGTAGCCAAAAATATAAATAGTAAAGTAAAGTACAGATACCCCCACAAAACGATTAAAGCAGTGTGTGTGATGCTTGATTACATGTAAGCATCATGTTTAATCTGTACTACGGTATCATGTAGACATATGTTTCATTGTAACTAAGGTATCATGTGATCATCATGTTTAATCCTGTAACTAAGGTCAATCATGTAGACATCATGTTTAATTGTAACTAAGGGTATCAGTGTAGAGCATCATGTTTAATATGTAATAAGTGTAATAATGTTAGACATCATGTTTATCTGTACTAAGGTATCATTGTAGCATATGTTGATATCGCTACACAATCTATTCTGGTAACTAAGGTATCATGTAGACATCATGTATAATGCTGTAATAAGGTGTATGTAGACAATATCTGTTAATATGTAACTAAGTGTATTCATGTAGAACATACATGTGTAGCATTCGTGTTGACTAGGTGATCATGTAGACAATCATGGTTTTAATACTGCTCAACTAAGGGTATCATGTTAGACAATATGTTTAATTCTGTAACTAAGGTATATGTAGACCTCATGTTTACATTCTGTAATAAGGTTATCATGTAGACATCAGATGCTTTAATCTGTAACTATAAGTTATATGTACGACATCATAAGGGATAATTAATACTGTAAAACTAGGATATCAATGGTAGATATCATGTTTAATCTGTAATTAGAGGTATCATGTAGACTCCATGTTTAATCTGTAACTACGGTTGATCATTGTAGACATCGATGTTTAATCTGTAATAAGGTATGCATGTAGACATCATGGTTTATATCTGTAACTAAGCGTTAATCATGTAGCCATCATGTTTATTGTAACTAAGGTATCATGTAGAGCAATGCATGTTTTAATCTGTAACTAAGGTTATCATTTACATCATGTTTAATATTGTAACTAGGTACAAGCACAGGAATTACTACAGTTGAATTTGACTTTGCTTTTTCCAGATGTTTACCCCATGAGACAGAACAATGAGAGAAGATCTCACTAATACAAAGCCATAGCAAGGTCCCAAGATTCCCGTAAGAATAGTGTGTTTCTTAGTGCAGTTTTGCGGCTATCACTGGATAGTTACAGTTTGCAGAATTCAACAGAAATCTTCAGATTATTTATCCGTGAATTGCACTCCTCCTCTTCTCAAGGCGTTCCGTCCAATGCGCGCTCCCGGGTTGGCTCGGGGGTTGTAACGGACTAACGGAATTTGAACATTGACAGAGCTCCGGTTTCATCCATCTTCTGAAGTTCAGTCTGGAGGTTCGGGTTGGAGACGGTTTTCGGGTGATTTGGGTTTGAAAGTTTAGTTTTAACCGAATAAAAAGCCATGGAGGCTCGTGGAGTTCTCTCCGTTCTGTGCGTCGGCACGATGTTTGCCGTGGCGCTCGCACAGCAGACCGACAGACCGAAGTTCTGGGGTGAGTTTATAAAGTTAATGTTTCTAGATTTAAAAAAAACAGACTCATGTTCCGGGTTGACCAGTATTATCTGTCTATGTATGCTATGTAATTAAGACGAAGCTCTTTGAGGTTGAGAAACAAGTTAAAAGCCACAGAGAGAGAAAACGGGGTATCTGTGTCTTGGCCAGATGTTTAGTTGGAAGTTAAGTTAGCTATAGCCTATGTCAGAGCTAAAGCAGGTTTAGTAAGATATACAATGCTAAAATCATAGCTAATGCCTGGCATAAACTAGCTGGTTTGGTCGTTGGTCYTGCTGTAGGTAGGCTACAGTCTGCCTAGCTATCACAGCTGCAGATGCTCAGAGTGGGAGTTGCCCTATGCACAGATCTAGGATCAGCTAACCCTCCCCACATCCTAACCTACCACTAGGGGGTCTGGGGATTGAAACTGACTTTAGATCAGTGTTAGGGGCCACTTAATTGCTAATCAATCAATCATTAAATTGTTCAACCAATCAATCAATGTGTCTTTTTGAATTGAAATGGAAACCATAGGAAAGTCAATGAAGATTTAACATGTAGGCCTTGCCTATGATCAATGTTCACTGAGGCTGTACCCGCTTTAAATAACAGTTTTAACAGTTTACTGTGATCACTGAGACTGTACCCGCTTTAAATAACAGTTTTAACAGTTTACTGTGATCACTGAGATTGTACCCGCTTTAAGTTACAGTTTTAACAGTTTACTGTGATCAATGAGGCTGTACCCGCTTTTCGGATCCACGGTAAACTGTTTAACTTAGCGGGTACAGCCTCAGTGATCACAGTAACGTAAAACTGTAACTTAAAGCGGGTACAATCTCAGTGATTCACTAGTAAAACGGTAACTTAGAAGCGGGGTACAGCCTCAGTGATCAACGG
>NW_019946233.1:26836-30622 GCF_002910315.2 Salvelinus sp. IW2-2015 | reverse complement strand
TAAAACTGTTAAAACTGTAACTTTAACGGGGGATACAATCTCAGAACACGTTAAAACGTAACTGTCTAGCGGTAAGTATCCCTCAGTGATCACAGTAAAACTGTTTAAAACGGTTATTTAAAGGGACCAGCCTAGGCAGTGATACAGTAAACTGTAAAACTATTAAAAGCGCGGGACACTGCGTGATCACAGTTAAACTGTTTTTCAAACTGGTAACTTTTAAAGCGGGTACAATCTTCAGTGAGTCACTGTTTAAAACTGTAACTTAGCGGGGACCAGTCTCAAGTGACACAGGTAAACTGTTATTAAAAACTGGTATTTAAAAGCGGGTACAGTGCCTCAGTGATCACAGTAAACTGTTATAAAACTGTTATTAAGCGGGTACAGCCTCTGTGATTCACAGTAACTGCTAAAACTGTAACTTAAAGCGGGTACAGCCTCTGGATCACAGTAAACGTAAACTGTAACTTAAAGCAGGTACAGCCTCAGTGATCACAGTAAACGTTAAAACTGTAAACTTAAAGCGGTGCTACAAAATATCAGTGATTACAAACTGTAAAACTGTAATTTAAATGAGGCTGTACCCGCTTTAAGTTACAGTTTTAACAGTTTACTGTGATCACAGAGGCTGTACCCGCTTTAAGTTACAGTTTTAACAGTTTACTGTGATCACTGAGGCTGTACCCGCTTTAAATAACAGTTTTAACAGTTTACTGTGATCACTGAGACTGTACCCGCTAAGTTACAGTTTTAACAGTGATCACTGAGATTGTACCCGCTTTAAGTTACAGTTTTAACAGTTTACTGTGATCACTGAGGCTGTACCCGCTAAGTTACAGTTTACTGTGATCACTGAGGCTGTACCCGCTTTAAATAACAGTTTTAACAGTTTACTGTGATCACTGAGGCTGTACCCATTAAGTTACAGTTTTAACAGTGACCAAGTAGGCAACTGTGGCTATTTGATCATAATGTAGGTCTACCAGAGTGGCCTACCATCAAAAACAATGGAGAAAAATGCATCCCATAACATGTTAACATGAAAATAGCTGTTCTGTCATTCAGCCTACAGTAGCAGCCAATGTGTGGTGTTCACATGTTGGCCTACATTCCATGAGACTTTTGAAAAAATCATGCAGGGCTTGACATTAACCTGTTTATCCACTTGTCCTTCAGACAAAGACGTGACTTAAAAATGTCGTTGTGTTGTTTGATGCAACAACAAAAAAACAGTTTACAAAATAAACGTCGTTATTATTCCCATATCATTATTACAGAGAATCCGAAAATGATGCTACCCTCTGCCTATTGGCTACTTATCTTATTCAAGACCGTCTCAAAATACAACACTGACCCTTTAAGACATAAAAAAAAAGCTCTTGAAATGTACAGATTTAGTGTTCTTGTAGGAAGCAACCACTCCACAATTGTTGAGTATAAATCTGCTATAACTGCGCTAATAACTCACTAACTAGCAACGAATAGGAACAAATGTACACAGGTGGCGACATGCATCTCTCGCTTTGATCTCAAAACAACCGCTCATGCTGTTAACACAGTCCAGTTCTAAGTGAATGGAAAAGATCCATATATGGCAATGGCTATTTGCATATAGGTCTATTGCAGCTCTGATTGGTTATGGCGAACCAGTCTGTGTAGAGTACAGGCGTTAGTCATGCCTGTCAATGCAGTAGAATCCTATTCCAATAAGCTCTGCCTACAACAAAATCTTTTGCACAGTTAATTTTGCATACTAAGTCTTGCATAGTTCGTTTTTTTTCTCGGTATGTTACATTGAAAGTGGATAATATTGCAATGATGTGATAATGTGTTAACTAAGGGGGGAAACTAGAACGATGAGTGAAGCTCAATCTCGTGCTTCTCTGCACCAGCTGATATTTCTTTAGCAGTTTCTTTTTTCGCCCGCGCGCATCTTAGAAGGAACATTGCCTATGACATYACACTGTGATTGATTCAATTGGTTCTAGAGTCTAAAACATCATTATACAACAGTTTTCTACTTTGAGTCCTTATTTTAGTTTTTTTTGTAAATGTAAGACTTTTTTAAGCCAGCTGTTAGCTTATCTTAGTCACATTTGGTGGCAGAGGTGGGGGTTTCGCAAGGACTACTTCCATTGAATGAGTGACGATGTGACAATGTAAAGATGTGACAATGACGATATGACGATGAAGATGTGACAATGTGACGTTAACGACGTGACAATAACGATGTGACGATGTGACAATGATGATGTGATGTGCATTCAGAAAGTATTCAGACCCCTTGACTTTTACATTACAGCCTTATTCTAAAATTTATTAAATTGTTTTTTCCCTCATAAATCTACACACAATACCCCATATTCAGACCCTTTACTCAGTACTTTGTTGAAGCACCTATGGCAGCTATTACAGCCTCGAGTCTTCTTGCGTATGACACTACAAGCTTGGCACACCTGTATCTGGTCTCCCCCGACGATGCTCGATCRGGTTCAAGTCCGGTCTCTGGCTGGGCCATTCAAGGACATTCAGAGACTTGTCCCGAAGCCACTCCTGCGTTGTCTTGGCTCTGTGCTTAGTGTCGTTGTCCTGTTGGAAGGTGAACCTTCGCCCCAGTCTGAGGTCCTGAGCACTCTGGAGCAAGTTTTAATCAAGGATCTCTCTGTACTTTGCTCCGTTCATCTTTCCCTCGATCTTGACAAGTCTCCCAGTCCCTGCCGCTGAAAAACATCCCCACAGCATGATGCTGCCACCACCATGCTTCACCGTAAGGATGGTGCCACGTTTCCTCCAGACGTGACGCTTGGCGTTCAGACCAAAGAGTTCAATCTTGGTTTCATCAGACCAGATAATCTTGTTTCTCATGGTCTGAGGGTCCTTTAGGGTTAGGGTTAGGGTTAACTCCAAGCAGGCTGTCATGTGCCTTTTACTGAGGAGTGGCTTCTGTCTGGCCACTCTACTATAAATGCCTGATTGGTGGAGTGCTGCAGAGATGGTTGTCCTTCTGGAAGGTTCTCCCATCTCCACAGAGGAACTCTGGAGCTCTGTCAGAGTGACCTTTGAGTTCTTGGTCACCTCCCTGACCAAGGCCCTTCTCCCCCGATTGGTCAGTTTGGCCGGGCGGCCAGCTCTAGGAAGAGTCTTGGTGGTTCCAAACTTCTTCCATTTAAGAATGAATGAAGCCCACTGTGTTTTGGGGACCTTCAATGCTGCAGCGATGTTTTGGTACCCTCCCCAGATTGTGCCTCGACACAATCCTGTCTCGGAGATCTACAGCCAATTCCTTTGACATCATGGCTTGGTTTTTGCTCCGACATGCACTGTCAACTGTGGGACCTTATATAGACAGGTGTGTGCCTTCCAAATCATGTCCAATCAATTGAATTTACCACAGGTGGACTCCAATCAAGTTGTAGAAACATCTCAAGGATGATCAATGGAAACAGGATGCACTTGAGCTCAATTTATAGTCTCATAGTAAAGGGTCTGAATACTTATGTCAAAAGGTATTTAGATTTTTTACTTTTAACCCCAATGTTTATTTATTTGCAAAAATGTCTAAAAAACTGTTTTCTCTTTGTCATTATGGGGTATTGTGTGTAGATTGAATAAATTGAATATATTTTAGAATAAGTCTGTAACAAAATGTGGAAAGGGGTCTGGGGGTCTGAATACTTTCCAAATGCACTGTTTCTCTTCTATGTGTATACAGATATGTCATATGTCCATGTTTCCCCTGTGTGTGTGTGTGTGTGTGTGTGTGTGTGTGTGTGTGTGTGTGTGTGT
>NW_019946233.1:21836-24336 GCF_002910315.2 Salvelinus sp. IW2-2015 | reverse complement strand
CGGGTCTCAAAAAATACTCAGTTAAAAGTTGTATAAAAAGTTTCTCACAAATTCCTCTCCCCTGAATTCTGCCAATTACAAAAAGTATAAGAACAAATTTACTCACTTACTTCGGATATCCCCAAAAATATATTTTACAAACACATTCCAAGAATCCTTAAATAATTTAAAGCCTTAAATAGTTTAATAATTTAAAGCCAACTTGGAAAATCATCAATCATCTTTTGAATAAGAAAAAGGCATTTACAACTATCTCATCTCTATGTATCTCATCTCTATGTATCTCATCTCTATGTATCTCATCTTCTATGTATCTCATCTCATGTATCTCAATCTCAATGATTCTCATCTCTATGTAATCTCATCTTCTATGTATCTCAATCTCTATGTATATCTCATCTCTATGTATCTCATCTCTTATGTATCTCATCTCTATGTATCTCATCTCTATGTATCTCATCTTTATGTATCTCATCTCTATGTATCTATCTTTTATGTATCTCATCTCTATGTATCTCATCTCTATGTATCTCATCTTTTATGTATCTCATCTCTATGTATCTCATCTCTATGTATCTCATCTCATCTCTTATGTATCTCATCTTTATGTATCTCATCTCTATGTATCTCATCTCTATGTATCTCATCTTTATGTATCTCATCTCTATGTATCTTCATCTCAATTATCTCATCTCTATGTATCTCATCTCTTATGTATCTCATCTTTCTATGTATCTTCATCTCTATGTATCTCATCTCACATGAATCTCATCTCTATGTATCTCATCTCTATGTATCTCATCTCTATGTATCTCATCTTTATGTATCTCATCTCTATGTATCTCATCTTTATGTATCTCATCTACAACTATCTCATCTCAATATCTATCTCATTTATGTATCTCATCTCATGTATCTCATCTCTATGTATCTCACTTTTATGTATCTCATCTCTTATGTATCTTCATCTCTATGTATCTCATCTCTATGTATCTCATCTACAATATCTCATCTCTATGTATCTCATCTCTATGTATCTCATTACAACTATCTCATCTCTATGTATCTCATCTACAACTATCTCAATCTCTTTATGTATCTCATCTCTATGTATCTCAATCTCTATGTATATCATCTCTTTATGTATCTTCTATCTCTATGTATCTCATCTCTAATGTATCTTCATCTCTATGTGTCTCATCTACAACTATCTCATCTCTATGTATCTCATCTCTATGTATCTCATCCTATGTTCTCATCTACACTATTCATTTCTATGTATCTCATCTCAATGTATCTCATCTCTATGTATCTCATCTTACAACTTTCATCTCTATGTATCTCATCTCTATGTATCTCATCTACAACTATCTCATCTCTATGTATCTCATCTATAACTATCTCATCTCTATGTATTCTCATCTCTATGTATCTCATCTCCTATGTATCTCATCTCTATGTATCTCTCTCTCAATGTATCTCATCTCTATGTATCTCATCTACAACTATCTCATCTCTATGTATCTCATCTCTATGTATCTCATCTCTATATATCTCATCTCTATGTATCTCATCTCTATGTATCTCTCTCAATGTATCTCATCTCATGTTATCTCATCTCAATGTATCTCATCTAATATCTCATCTCTATGTATCTCATCTCTATGTATCTCATCTACAACTATCTCATCTCTATGTATCTCATCTCTATGTATCTCATCTCTATGTATCTCATCTCTATGTATCTCATCTCTATGTATCTCATCTCAATGTATCTCATCTCAATGTATCTCATCTCAATGTATCTCATCTACAATCTCATAAATCTCATCTCTATGTATCTCATCTCTATGTATCTCATCTTTATGTATCTCATCTCTATGTATCTCATCTCTATGTATCTCATCTCAATGTATCTCATCTCAATGTATCTCATCTCAATGTATCTCATCTTACAACTATTCTCATCTCTATGTATCTCATCTCTATGTATCTCATCTATAATCTCATCTCTATGTATCTCATCTCTATGTATCTCATCTCTATGTATCTCAATCTCTATGTATCTCATCTCAATGTATCTCATCTCAAATGTTATCTATCTACAACTATCTCATCTTCTATGTATCTCATCTCTATGTATCTCATCTTTATGTATCTCATCTTATGTATCATCTCATCTCTATGTATCTCATCTCAATGTATCTCATCTCTAGTTATCTCATCTCAATGTATCTCATCTACAATGTCTCATCTCTATGTATCTCATCTCTATGTATCTCATCTACATATTTATGTCCAATGTATCTCAATGTAGACACTCTCTTTTTAGATTTTATCAAAGCGTTTGAACACGGGTTGATCATGAATATTACTTTCTAAATTGCGTTATTATGGTTTTCATGATTATACATATAACTGGTTATATAGTCATGGTCATGATAGAGAACAATGTGTTTATGCACGGCTGTGCATCTACCAGGGCCAAGATGTCCTGTGG
>NW_019946233.1:8908-17845 GCF_002910315.2 Salvelinus sp. IW2-2015 | reverse complement strand
CTATGTTACTCATCTCTATGTATCCTCATTACAACTATCTCATCTCTATGTATCTCATCTCTATGTATCTCATCTTACACTGTATCTCATCTCTATGTATCTCATCTACAACTATCTCATCTCTATGTATCTCATCTAACTATCTCATCTCTATGTATCTCATCTCTATGTATCTCATCTCTATGTATCTCATCTCTATGTATCTCATCTACAACTATCTCATCTCTATGTATCTCATCTCTATGTATCTCATCTCTATGTATCTCATCTCAATGTATCTCATCTCTATGTATCTCATCTTTATGTATCTCATCTCTATGTATCTCATCTCTATGTATCTCATCTCTAATTGTATCTCATCTTCTATGTCTACATCTACAACTATGCTCATCTCTATGTATCTCATCTCTATGTATCTCATCTCTATGTATCTCATCTCTATGTGTCTCATCTCAACTATCTCATCTCTATGTATCTCATCTCATGTATTCTCATCTCTATGTATCTCATCTACAACTATCTCATCTCTATGTATCTCATCTCTATGTATCTCATCTACAACTATCTCATCTCTATGTATCTCATCTCAATGTATCTCTCTTTATGTATCTCATCTCTATGTATCTCATCTCTATGTATCTCATCTCTATGTTCTCATCTACAACTATCTCATCTCTATGTATCTCATCTCAATGTATCTCATCTTTATGTATCTCATCTACATATCTCATCTCAATGTATCTCATCTCTATGTATCTCATCTACAACTATCTCATCTCTATGTATCTCATCTCTATGTATCTCATCTACAACTATCTCATCTCTATGTCATCTTCATCTCTATGTATCTCATCTCTATGTATCTCATCTCTATGTATCTCATCTACAACTATCTCATCTCTATGTATCTCATCTACAACTATCTCTCTCTAAATGTATCTCATCTCTATGTATCTCATCTCTATGTATCTCATCTACAATATCTCAATCTCTATGTATCTCATCTCTATGTATCTCATCTCTATGTATCTCATCTCAATGAATCTCATCTCTATGTATCTCATCTTTATGTATCTCATCTCTATGTATCTCATCTTTATGTATCTCATCTTTTATGTATCTCATCTCTATGTATCTCATCTCTATGTATCTCATCTTTATGTATCTCATCTCTATGTATCTCATCTTTATGTATCTCATCTCTATGTATCTCATCTCTATGTATCTCATCTACAACTATCTAATCTCTATGTATCTCATCTACAACTATCTCATCTCTATGTATCTCATCATCTATGTATCTCATCTCTATGTATCTCATCTTACAATATCTCATCTCTATGTATCTCATCTACAACTATCTCATCTCTATGTATCTCATCTCTATGTATCTCATCTCTATGTATCTCATCTCTATGTATCTCATCTACAACTCTCATCTCTATGTATCTCATCTCTAATGTATCTCATCTCTATGTATCTCATCTCAATGTATCTCATCTCTATGTATCTCATCTTATGTATCTCATCTCTATGTATCTCATCTCTATGTATCTCATCTCTATGTATCTCATCTCTATGTGTCTCATCTACAACTATCTCATCTCTATGTATCTCATCTCTATGTATCTTCATCTCTATGTATCTCATCCTATGTGTCTCATCTACAACTATCTCATCTCTATGTATCTAATCTCAATGTATCTCATCTCTATGTATCTCATCTCAATGTATCTCATCTCAATGTATCTCATCTCTATGTATCTCATCTCTATGTATCTCATTCTATGTATCTCATCTCTAATGTATCTCATCTACATATCTCATCTCTATGTATCTCAATCTCTAATGTATCTCATCTCTATGTATCTCATCTCAATGAATCTCATCTCTATGTCTCTCATCTTTATGTATCTCATCTCTATGTATCTCATCTTTATGTATCTCATCTTATGTATCTCATCCTCATGTATCTCATCTCTATGTATTCATCTTTATGTAATCTCATCTCTATGTATCTCATCTTTATGTATCTCATCTCTATGTATCTCATCTTATGTTCTCATCTTTTATGTATCTCATCTCTATGTATCTCATCTCTATGTATCTCATCTTTATGTATCTCATCTTTATGTATCTCATCTCTATGTATCTCATCTCTATGTATCTCATCTTTATATCTCATCTCTATGTATCTCATCTCAAATATCTCATCTCATGTATCTCATCTTTATGTATCTCATCTCTATGTATCTCATCTCTATGTATCTCATCTCAATGAATCTCATCTCTATGTATCTCATCTCTATGTATCTCATCTTTATGTATCTCATCTTTATGTATCTTCATCTCTATGTATCTCATCTTTATGTATCTCATCTACAACTATCTCATCTCAATATATCTCATCTCTATGTATCTCATTGTGACACAGTGTTCAATACCAGTCTAGTTTTTATATTGGAGGGTAAGGGGTTAGGGGTGAGGGTTTAACCAATAAATAGCCACCTTCTCTTATTACCTGGCTCCATCTGCAGCTTTGTTTAAGAAACTCAATATCTTGTCTATTTATAAACATTAAACAACTATGCACTTTCATCAATACTCATACCTCCCAGACAGTTTACCTAAACCCTTCAATGGATTCTTGACATGAATGATGATGATTCCATATGTGTTATTTCATGGTTCTGATGTCTTCACTATTATTCTTCAATGTAGAAAATAGTAAAAATAAAGAAAAACCCTGGAATGAGTCGGTGTGTCCAAACGTTTGACTGGTCCTGTATATTAGTGGTGTGTTWTTCATATCATTCCTTTGTGATTCCAACCTCACCTGCACACCGTCTTTACCAGTTTTTATCTGCACTGTTTTGTCTTTCACTTATTTTCTTTGGTGTGAATAAATAAAACATAAATACATTTTTTTTTTTTTTAAACTGACTGGTTTTCTGATCCACACCCCTCATTTTTTTTTCAAGGTACTGTATCTGTGACCAACAGATGCATATCTGTATTCCCAGTCATGTGAAATCCATAGATTAGGGCCTAACACATTTATTTCAATTGACTGATTTCCTCATATGAACTGTAACTCAGTCAAATATTGTTGCATGTTGTGTTTATATTTTGTTCAGTATTTTAATATTTGCACATAAAAGTGTTTCAACCGCCATTTCCCGCATTAATAATTTTACAGACACAAAGAATTCCACCACGTCAAAGAACACATTATCGGTCGGCATTTCTAACATTTTACCAAAACTTCCTGTTTCCATCCCAGCTGTCGTGATTTTTGTTTTTTATACGGTATGACTTTACTCGCATAAAAACTGTTGATGATAACGTGGTTAGTGATGTGACATAACTTTTCTCTATGTGTGTTGTTGCTAGGCGCCACCCATGTGACCGGTCCCTGACGTGGAACTCCGGAGCGCTGCATTACTCTGATGAGATCATCTTAGTGCGCCAGCTGAGTGACGTCGCCACCGAGCGCCAGGCGCTCATCAGTGACATCAAAGGCATCAGCTACATCGGCAAGGGAACACACACTGACTGTGCCATCAAGAGAGGCATCGCTGAGCTGCTCATAGGGTAATACACACACTGACTGTGCCATCAAGAGAGGCATCCACTAAGCTGCTCATAGGGTAACACACAACTGACTGTGCCATCAAGAGAGGCATCGCTAAGCTGCTCATAGGGTAACACACACACTGACTGTGCCATCAAGAGAGGCATCGCGAGCTGCTCATAGGGTAATACACACCACTGACTGTGCCATCAAGAGAGGCATCGCTGAGCTGCTCATAGGGTAACACACACACTGACTGTGCCATCAAGAGAGGCATCGCTGAGCTGCTCATAGGGTATACACACACTGACTGTGCCATCAAGAGAGGCATCGCTGAGCTGCTCATAGGGTAACACACACACTGACTGTGCCATCAAGAGAGGCATCGCTAGCTGCTCATAGGGTAACACACACACTGACTGTGCCATCAAGAGAGGCATCGCTGAGCTGCTCATAGGGTAACACACACACTGACTGTGCCATCAAGAGAGGCATCGCTAAGCTGCTCATAGGGTAACACACCACACTGACTGTGCCATCAAGAGAGGCATCGCTGAGCTGCTCATAGGGTAACACACACACTGACTGTGCCATCAAGAGAGGCATCGCTGAGCTGCTCATAGGTAATTAACACTGACCGTGCCATCAAGAGAGGCATCGCTGAGCTGTTCATTGGGTAATACACACACTACTGTATAATGTTTCTCTATAGTACCTGTCTAGTGTTTTTTGTTGCAGTGTGTGTCTCATTACGTCCCTTTCTATCGGTGTGTGTGTGTCAGGGGCTCCCACTACCAGGAGAATAAGTACATCGTCGTGGTGACAGACGGTCATCCTCTAACAGGTTACAAGGAGCCCTGTGGTGGGATACAGGAAGCTGCCAATGAGGGCCAGGCAACACGGGGTTAAAGTCTTCTCCGTCGCCATATCACCTGACCAGGAGGTACCCGACACAACACACACACACACACACCACACACACACACAACACACACACAACACACACACACACCACACACACACACACACACACACACACACACACACACACACACACACACACACACACACACACACACACACACTAGACCTGGCCATGGTAACAGTATTTCACTCTGTCTGTATAGTTTACTCCGCTACTTGAGTCATTTCTCTTCCTCTCTCACCAAGCCCCCCCCCTGTCACACAAGGAGCGCAGTTGTTTGTTGCTTGACCACGAGATCATGGTGTCGACCGTTTGCATGGTCGATGTCTTCAGTCTGCATGGTTAATGCAGCAAATACAATAATATGTTGATGACATCTATGCTGCTCCACTTTGCTTCCTTATATAAATCCACAAGCGTTCTATAATTATACTATTAGTGTGTGGATGTTACTGTCTGCAAACAGCTAGTTCGTCTTTTCTTAGAAAATTGCTAAAATAAATAGCCGCTAATGCTAATCGCTAGTTAGCCGGCAAGCTAATAAATGTACTGAGTCAGAGCAAACATAGCTATCTAATACAGTCTGATACCAGTGCTGTGTAGGCCTAAATCAGCACGTTGGTTGTGCAGCAGTATCTTCTAAATCAGAGAGGAATAGGTTAGCTTCATGAAGTAAGCCAAAGCTTATAGGGTACCCCTGGGAAACACTGACCAACACTTTGGTTCCTACCCTGTCACATTAACACCTCCATGGAGACTTATTAGTATTGGCACTCCCCTGGGAAACACTGACCAACACTTTGGTTCCTACCCTGTCACTTAACACCTCCATAGAGATCTTATTAGTATTGGCACTGCCCTGGGAAACACTGACCAACACTTTGGTTCCTATCCTGTCACAATAACACCTCCATGGAGATCTTATTAGTATTGGCACTCCCCTGGGAAACACTGACCAACACTTTGGTTCCTATCTGTCACAATAACACCTCCATGAAGATTATATTAGTAACCTAATTTCTAATTCTAAGAACGCCTCCCTGGCTTTTTCATTGGTGTCATGTCAAACAACACTGTGTTCAATTCATACTGAATTGAACAGTATAAACCAATCAGAATGGAGTAAGACATATTGAAATCACGTAGAATGTATGTGTTGCACCTGAGGTCATTCACTACTCATAAAGCACATTTACAACTTTCATTATTCAACAACATAAAATACCATCAAAATATTAAAAAATATTGTGGTATGATATTTTGTTCATATCACCCAGCTAGACCATATCACCCAGCCCAGAGACCATATCACCCAGCCCTAGAGACCATATCACCCAGCCCTAGAGACCATATCACCCAGCCTAGAGACCATATCACCAGCCCTAGAGCCATATCACCCAGCCCTAGAGACCATATAAACCAGCCCTAGAGACCATATCACCCAGCCCTAGAGACCATATAACCCAGCCCTAGAGACCATATAACCCAGCCCTAGAGACCATATAACCCAGCCCTAGAGACCATATAACCCAGCCCTAGAGACCATATCACCCAGGCCTAGAGACCATATAACCCAGCCCTAGAGACCATATCACCAGCCCTAGAGACCATATCACCAGCCCTAGACCATATAACCAGCCCTAGAGACCATATAACCCAGCCCTAGAGACCATATCACCCAGCCCTAGAACCATATCACCCAGCACCTAGAGACCATATAACCCAGCCCTAGAGACCATATAACCCAGCCCTAGAGACCATATCACCCAGCCCTAGAGACCATATCACCCAGCCTAGAGACCATTATCACCCAGCCCTAGAGACCATATCACCCAGCCCTAGAGACCATATCACCCAGCCCTAGAGACCATATCACCCAGCCCTAGAGACCATATACCAGCCCTAGAGATATAACCCAGCCCTAGAGACCATATCACCCAGCCCTAGAGACCATATCACCCAGCCCTAGAGACCATATCACCCAGCCCTAGAGACCATATCACCCAGCCCTAGAGACCATATCACTCAGCCTAGAGACCATATAACCAGCCCTAGAGACCATATCACCAGGCCCTAGAGACCATATCACCCAGCCCTAGAGACCATATAACACAGCCCTAGAGACCATATCAGGGACAATAGAGGCAATGGCCAAGTACTACATAGTTCCAGAAAGGTTATGTACTTGTCACTAATGTAGTGTCGACTTGATGTTGCTGTACTTATGTTGATATTGATAACTGTGTGGATGTATTTATAATATGTATCGATAACTTAAGGTTACTTGCATAACCCCGGTTCTCTGATATCATGAGTGAGACGACTCATTGTGGGGATTCACCAGAACAGACAAGCCCCATACTATTTGAGGAACTTCATTCTTCCTGCTGCCGCGGATATGGCTGGGACAATGCTGGGGGAAAAGGTGTACGTTCGTCATAAGGAGTAGACCAAGATGCAGCGTGATATGTTCCATCCTTTATTTTGGAATAGAACACTTAAAAGACAAAACGAACAAACGAAACGGAAGCTGAAAATGCTCACAGGGCAAACTTATATATAGACAAGAAATCCCACCAAGCACAAGTGGGAAAAATGGCTACCTAAAATATGATCCCCAATCAGAGACAACGCATAAACAGCTGCCTCTTGATTGGGAAACCATACTTAGCCAACATAGAAATAAATTCACCTAGATAAACCCACCCTAGTCACACCCCGACCTAACCAAAACATAGAGAATAAAAGCTGTCTTATGGTCAGGGCGTGACAAAAGGCCGAAAAAGTATAACAGACAAATGGCTCATCAAACAACACTGTTTCCGACGGATCCAGTTGACATGTGCAGGAGTGTTTTTGAAACAATTACTGTTTCTCATACAAGCCAGTGAATATCTATGCGTTACAGCTGGATGAGTCAACAGAACGTGGCGGGCTTGCACAGCTCCTGGTATTATGTCCGTTACGTTTATGGGGGTCAATTAAGGAAGACATTCTCTTCTGCAAAAACCACTGGGAAACAGTTGGTTTGCAGTGACAAAACTGTTGTGTTGCGTGACAAAACTGCAACATTTTTAGATGCGCCTTTATTGTCCCCAGCATATGCCACACCTATTCAGGTGGATGGATTAGCTTGGCAAAGGATAAATGCTCACTTTAGGGATGTAAACAAATATTACCCATCATTTGAGAGAAATACGCTTTTTTTGTGTATTAGGAACATTTCTGGATTCTTTAATTTCAGCTCATGAAAACATGAGACCAAACGCTTTACATGTTGTGTTCACTTTTTGATTCAGATAGTAATTCTACCCTTCCAGGTAGAAAAGCTAGTCAGTATGGACAGCTAGCTTGTAGCATAAGGTAGCCCCAAAATCTCCTCAGCTAGCTGTTGTAGCTAAGTAGCCAAAATCTCCTCAGCAGCCTTGTTAGCTTAGGTAGCCAAATCTCCTCAGCTAGTCTTGAGCTAAGGTAGCCAAATATCCTTCAGCTAGCCTTGCAGCTAAGGTAGCCAAATTCCTCAGCTAGCCTATATAGCTAAGGTTAGCCCCCAAATCACCTCAGCTAGGCCTTGTAGCTAAGGTAGCCAAATCACCTCAGTAAGCAACGTGGTGCTGAGGAAGCTGAGTAGAAACTCTTCTGTAAGGAAGAGAGGTGAGACATTGATCAGAGGGCAGCGCGACTGGCTCTTTATAGAGGGGAAGGGCTCCCTTATTCGACACTCAACCTGTCTGTCTTGTCTCCGACAGACGTGTGATGATTGTCTTTGAGCTACTTAGGAGATTCATGGTGAATCCCCACAGTGAGCCCGTCAAAAAATAATAATTGAACTTGACGTAGTGCATAATTGATCAATGTCTGTATTGACCTCTGTATTGATCTGATCTCTGTATCTCTGTTATTGATCTCTGTATTGATTTATGTATCTCTGTATTGATCTCTGTATTGACTTCTGTATCTCTGGATTGATCCTCTAATAGGATACCAGACTGGGCAGGTGATTCGCTACAGACCAGAACGACAGACAGAATGTCACAGCACAGCTGACAACACCAGATCCACCCAGCTACAGACATTCGCAGCATCATAGATATGATCGTACGTATTACACCGCTCCACTTCTTCCTCACCCTTTCATCTCCTCTCCCATAATTCTCTCTTCCTTTCCTCTCCTGTCCATATCTCTCCTCGCTTTCCTCCTCCTCTCCATAGTCTCTCCCCTTTCCTCTCCTCTCCCATATCTCTCCTTCCTTTCCTCTCCTCTCCATGTCTTCCCCTCCTTTCCTCTTCCTCTCCAGTAATCTCTCCTCCTTTCCTCTCCTTCCATTTCTCCCTCCTTTCCTCTCCCCTCATATCTCTCCTCCTTTTTCCTCTCCTCTCCAAATCTCTCTCCTTTCCTCCTCCTCTCCATAATCTCCCCCCTTCCTCATCTCTCTGG
>NW_019946233.1:0-8883 GCF_002910315.2 Salvelinus sp. IW2-2015 | reverse complement strand
TCTATGTATTCGCATCTCTATGTATCTCATCTCAATGATCTCATCTCTATGTATATCTCAATCTTTATGTATCTCAATCTCTAGTGTATCTTCAGTCTTTACGTATCTCTCTTTAGTATCTCATCTCTATGTAATCTCATCCTCTATGTATCTCATCTTTTATGTATCTCATCTCTATGATTCTCATCTTTATGTATCTCATCTCTATGTATCTTCATCTCTTATGTATTCTCAATCTTTATGTATCTCATCTCTATGTATACTCATCTCTATGTATCTCATCTTATGTATCTCATCTTTATTGTATTCTCAATCTCTATTGTATCTCATCTCTATGTATCTCATCTTTCATGTAAATATCTCATCTCATGTATCTCATCTCAATATATCGCATCTCTATGTATCTCAATCTCTATGTATCTCATCTCTATGTAATCTCATCTCTATGTATCTCATCTCATATGATATCTCATCTCTTATGTATCTCATCTCTAGCTCATCTAAAATCATCTTATGTATCTCCATCTTTATGTATCTCATCTCTATGTATCTTCATCTAGTATTCATCTCAACTATCCATCTCATAATATCTCATCTCTATGTATCTCATCTCAATGTATCTCATCTCTATGCTATCTCATCTTTATGTACTTTTCATCTCTATGTATCTCATCTCTATGTATCTCATCTCTATGTATCTCATCTACAACTATCTCATCTCTATGTATCTCATCTCTATGTATCTCATAACTCAACAACTATCTCATCTCTATGTATCTCATCTTACAACTATCTCATCCTATGTATCTCATCGTCTATGTATCTCATCTCTATGTATCATTCATCTATTTATGTATTCTCATCTCTATGTATCTCATCTCAATGTATCTCATCTCTATGTTTCTTCATCTACAACTATCTCATCTCTATGTATCTCATCTCTATGTATCTCATATGTATCCCTACTATGTATCTCATCTACAATTATCTCATTCTCTAGTATCTCATCCTCAATGTATCTTCATCTCTATGTATCTCATCTTACAACTATCTCATCTCTATGTATCTCATCTCTATGTATCTCATCTACAACTATCTCATCTCTATGTATCTCAATCTCAAATATCTCATCTCTATGATCTCACTCTATGTATTCTCATCTCTATGTATCTCATCTCTATGATCTCATCTAATGTATCTCATCTCTATGTATCTCATCTCAACTATCCTCATCTCTATGTATCTCATCTCTATGATCTCATCTCTATATATCTCATCTCTATGTATTCTCATCTCTATGTATCTCATCTCAATGTATCTCATCTCAACTGTATCTCATCTCAATGTATCTCATCTAACAATCTAATCTCATCTCTTATGTATCTAATCTCTATGTATCTCATCTACAACTATCTCATCTCTATGTATCTCATCTCTATGTATCTCATCTCTATGATCTTTCTCTCTATGTATCTCATCTCTATGTATCTCATCTCAATGTATCTCATGTCTCAATGTATCTCATCTCAATGTATCTCATCACCAAACTATTCTCATCTCTATGTATCTCATCTCTATGTATCTCTCATCTTTATGTATTCTCATCTCTATGTATCTCATCTCTATGTAATCTCATCTCAATGTATCTCATCTCAATGTATCTCATCTCAATGTATCTCACATTATCTACAAACTATCTCATCCAGATATTCTCATCTCTATGTATTCTCATCTACAACTATCTCATCTCTATGTATACTCATCTCTATGTATCTCATCTCTAATGATTCATCTCTTATGTATCTCATCTCAAGTATCTCATCTCCAATGTATCTCATCTACAACTATCTCATCTCTATGTATCTCATCTCTATGTATCTCATCTTTATGTATCTCATCTCTATGTATCTCATCTCTATGTATCTCATCTCAATGTATCTTCTCACTCTAGGTATCTCATCTCAATGTAGTCTCATCTACAACTGTCTCATCTCTAGTATCTCATCTCTATGATATCTCATCTACAACTATTAATGTCAAGTATCTCAATGTAGACACTCTCTTTTTAGATTTTCCAAAGCGTTTGACACGGGTTGATCATGAATATTACTTTCTAAATTGCGTTATTATGGTTCATGATATACATATTAACTGGTTATATATCATGGCATGATAGAGAACAATTGTTTATGCACGCTGTGCATCTACCAGGGCCAAGATGTCCTGTGGTGTACACAGTGTTCAATACCAGTCTAGTTTTTATATTGGAGGGTAAGGGGTTAGGGGTGAGGTTTAACCAAAAAATAGCCACCTTCTCTTATTACCTGGCTCATCTGCAGCTTTGTTTAAGAAACTCAATATCTTGTCTATTTATAAACATTAAACAACTATGCACTTTCATCAATACTCATACCTCCCAGACAGTTTACCTAAACCTTCAATGGATTCTTGACATGAATGATGATGATTCCATATGTGTTATTTCATGGTTCTGATGTCTTCACTATTATTCTTCAATGTAGAAAATAGTAAAAAATAAAGAAAAAACCCTGGAATGAGTCGGTGTGTCCAAACGTTTGACTGGTCCTGTATATTAGTGGTGTGTTATTCATATCATTCCTTTGTGATTCCAACCTCACCTGCACACCGTCTTTACCAGTTTTTATCTGCACTGTTTTGTCTTTCACTTATTTTCTTTGGTGTGAATAAATAAACATAAATACATTTTTTTTTTTTTTAAACTGACTGGTTTTCTGATCCCACCCCCTCATTTTTTTTTCAAGGTACTGATCTGTGACCAACAGATGCATATCTGTATTCCCAGTCATGTGAAATCCATAGATTAGGGCCTAACACATTTATTTCAATTGACTGATTTCCTCATATGAACTGTAACTAGTCAAATATTGTTGCATGTTGTGTTTATATTTTGTTCAGTATTTAATATTTGCACATAAAAGTGTTTCAACGCCATTTCCCGCATTAATAATTTTACAGACACAAAGAATTCCACCACGTCAAAGAACACATTATCGGTCGGCATTTCTAACATTTTACCAAAACTTCCTGTTTCCATCCCAGCTGTCGTGATTTTTGTTTTTTATACGGTATGACTTTACTCGCATAAAAACTGTTGATGATAACGTGGTTAGTGATGTGACATAACTTTTCTCTATGTGTGTTGTTGCTAGGCGCCACCCATGTGACCGGTCCCTGACGTGGAACTCCGGAGCGCTGCATTACTCTGATGAGATCATCTTAGTGCGCCAGCTGAGTGACGTCGCCACCGAGCGCCAGGCGCTCATCAGTGACATCAAAGGCATCAACTACATCGGCAAGGAACACACACTGACTGTGCCATCAAGAGAGGCATCGCTGAGCTGCTCATAGGGTAATACACACACTGACTGTGGCATCAAGAGAGGCATCACTAAGCTGCTCATAGGGTAACACACACACTGACTGTGCCATCAAGAGAGGCATCGCAAGCTGCTCATAGGTAACACACACACTGACTGTGCCATCAAGAGAGGCATCGCTGAGCTGCTCATAGAGGTAATACACACACTGACTGTGCCATCAAGAGAGGCATCGCTGAGCTGCTCATAGGGTAACAACACACACTGACTGTGCCATCAAGAGAGGCATCGCTGAGCTGCTATAGGGTAATACACACACTGACTGTGCCATCAAGAGAGGCATCGCTGAGCTGCTCATAGGGTAACACACACACTGACTGTGCCATCAAGAGAGGCATCGCTAAGCTGCTCATAGGGTAACACACACACTGACCTGTGCCATCAAGAGAGGCATCGCTGAGCTGCTCATAGGGTAAACACACACACTGACTGTGCCATCAAGAGAGGCATCGCTAAGCTGCTCATAGGGTAACACACACACTGACTGTGCCATCAAGAGAGGCATCGCTGAGCTGCTCATAGGGTAACACACACACTGACTGTGCCATCAAGAGAGGCATCGCTGAGCTGCTCATAGGGTAATTACAACTGACCGTGCCATCAAGAGAGGCATCGCTGAGCTGTTCATTGGGTAATACACACAACTGACTGTATAATGTTTCTCTATAGTACCTGTCTAGTGTTTTTTTGTTGCAGTGTGTGTCTCATTACGTCCCTTTCTATCGGTGTGTGTGTGTTCAGGGGCTCCCACTACCAGGAGAATAAGTACATCGTCGTGGTGACAGACGGTCATCCTCTAACAGGTTACAAGGAGCCCTGTGGTGGGATACAGGAAGCTGCCAATGAGGCAGGCAACACGGGGTTAAAGTCTTCTCCGTCGCCATATCACCTGACCAGGAGGTACGACACCACACACACACACACCACCACACACACACACACACACACACACACACACACACACACACACACACACACACACACACACACACACACACACACACTAGACCTGGCCATGGTAACAGTATTTCACTCTGTCTGTATAGTTTACTCCGCTACTTGAGTCATTTCTCTTCCTCTCTCACCAAGCCCCGCCCCCTGTCACACAAGGAGCGCAGTTGTTGTTGCTTGACCACGAGATCATGTGTCGACCGTTTGCATGGTCGATGTCTTCAGTCTGCATGGTTAATGCAGCAAATACAATAATATGTTGATGACATCTATGCTGCTTTCCACTTTGCTTCCTTATATAAATCCACAAGCGTTCTATAATTATACTATTAGTTTGTGGATGTTACTGTCTGCAAACAGCTAGTTCGTCTTTTCTTAGAAAATTGCTAAAATAAATAGCCGCTAATGCTAATCGCTAGTTAGCCGGCAAGCTAATAAATGTACTGAGTCAGAGCAAACATAGCTATCTAATACAGTCTGATACCAGTGCTGTGTAGGCCTAAATCAGCACGTTGGTTGTGCAGCAGTATCTTCTAAATCAGAGAGGAATAGGTTAGCTTCATGAAGTAAGCCAAAGCTTATAGGGTACCCCTGGGAAACACTGACCAACACTTTGGTTCCTACCCTGTCACATTAACACCTCCATGGAGATCTTATTAGTATTGGCACTCCCCTGGGAAACACTGACCAACACTTTGGTTCCTACCCTGTCACATTAACACCTCCATAGAGATCTTATTAGTATTGGCACTGCCCTGGGAAACACTGACCAACACTTTGGTTCCTATCCTGTCACAATAACACCTCCATGGAGATCTTATTAGTATTGGCACTCCCCTGGGAAACACTGACCAACACTTTGGTTCCTATCCTGTCACAATAACACCTCCATGAAGATTATATTAGTAACCTAATTTCTAATTCTAAGAACGCCTCCCTGGCTTTTTCATTGGTTGTCATGTCAAACAACACTGTGTTCAATTCATACTGAATTGAACAGTATAAACCAATCAGAATGGAGTAAGACATATTGAAATCACGTAGAATGTATGTGTTGCCACCCTGAGGTCATTCACTACTCATAAAGCACATTTACAACTTTCATTATTCAACAACATAAAATACCATCAAATATATGAAAAATATTGTGGTATGATATTTTGTTCATATCACCCAGCCCTAGAGACCATATCACCCAGCCCTAGAGACCATATCACCCAGCCCTAGAGCCATATCACCCAGCCCTAGAGACCATATAACCCAGCCCTAGAAGACCATATCACCCAGCCCTAGAGACCATAGATAAACCCAGCCCTAGAGACCATATAACCCAGCCCTAAGAGACCATATAACCCAGCCCTAGAGACCATATAACCCAGCCCTAGAGACCATATCACCCAGCGCCTAGAGACCATATACCCAGCCTAGAGACCATATTCACCAGCCCCTAGAGACCATATCACCCAGCCCTAGAAACCATATAACCAGCCCTAGAGACCATATAACCCAGCCCTAGAGAACCATATCACCCAGCCCTAGAACCATATCCACCCTAAGCCAACCCTAGAGACCATATAACCCCAAGCCCTAGAGACCATATAACCCAGCCCTAGAGACCATATCACCCAGCCCTAGAGACCATATCACCCAGCCTAGAGACCATATATCACCCAGCCCTAGAGACCATATCACCCAGCCCTTGAAGACCATATCACCCAGCCCTAGAGGACCATTATCACCCAGCCCTAGGAGACCATGATCACCCAAGCCCTAGAGGACCTTATAACCCAGCCCTAGAGACCATATCACCCAGCCCTAGAGACCATATCACCCAGCCCTAGAGACCATATCACCCAGCCCTAGAGACCATATAACCCAGCCCTAGAGACCATATCACCCAGCCCTAGAGACCATATCACCCAGCCCTAGAGACCATATAACACAGCCCTAGAGACCATATCAGGGACCAATAGAGGCAATGGCCAAGTACTACATAGTTCCAGAAAGGTTATGTACTGGTCACTAATGTAGTGTCGACTTGATGTTGCTGTACTTATGTTGATATTGATAACTGTGTGGATGTATTTATAATATGTATCGATAACTTAAGGTTACTTGCATAACCCCGGTTCTCTGATATCATGAGTGAGACGACTCATTGTGGGGATTCACCAGAACAGACAAGCCCCATACTATTGTGGAGGACTTCATTCTTCCTGCTGCCGCGGATATGGCTGGGACAWTGCTGGGGGRAAAGGTGTCACGTTCGTCATAAGGAGTAGACCAAGATGCAGCGTGATATGTTTCCATCCTTTATTTTGGAATAGAAAACTTAAAAGAACAAAACGAACAAACGAAACGTGAAGCTAGAATAATGCTCACAGGCAACTATATATAGACAAGATCCCACAAAGCACARTGGGAAAAATGGCTACCTAAATATGATCCCCAATCAGAGACAACGATAAACAGCTGCCTCTGATTGGGAACCATACTAGGCCAACATAGAAATAAAATTCACCTAGATAACCCACCCTAGTCACACCCCGACCTAACCAACATAGAGAATAAAAGCTGTCTATGGTCAGGGCGTGACAAAAGGCCRAAAAAGTATACAGACAATGGCTTCATCAAACAACACTGTTTCACGACGCATCAGTGACATGGCAGGAGATGTTTTGAAACAATTACTGTTTCTCATACAAGCCAGTGAATTCTATGCGTTACAGCTGGATGAGTCAACAGACGTGGCGGGCTTGGCACAGCTCCTGGTATATGTCCGTTACGTTTATGGGGGGTCAATTAAGGAAGACATCCTCTTCTGCAAACCACTGGAAACCAGTGGTTTGCAGTGACAAAACTGTTGTGTTGCGTGACAAAACTGCACATTTTAGAGTGGCCTTTTATTGTCCCCAGCATATGCCACACCTATCAGGTGGATGGATTAGCTTGGCAAAGGATAAATGCTCACTTTTAGGGATGTAAACAAATATGTACCCATCATTTGAGAGAAATACGCTTTTTTTGTGTATTAGGAACATTTCTGGGATCTTTAATTTCAGCTCATGAAACATGAGACCAACGCTTTACATGTTGTGTTCACATTTTTGTTCAGTATAGTAATTCTACCCTTCCAGGTAGAAAAGCTAGTCAGTATGACAGCTAGCTTTGTAGCTAAGGTAGCCAAATCTCCTCAGCTAGCTTTGTAGCTAAGGTAGCCAAATCTCCTCAGCTAGCCTTGTAGCTTAGGTAGCCAAATCTCCTCAGCTAGTCTTGTAGCTAAGGTAGCCAAATCTCCTCAGCTACTCTTGTAGCTAAGGTAGCCAAATATCCTCAGCTAGCCTTGTAGCTTAGGTAGCCAAATCTCCTCAGCTAGTCTTGTAGCTAAGGTAGCCAAATCTCCTCAGCTAGTCTTGTAGCTAAGGTAACCAAATCACCTCAGCTAGCCTTGTAGCTAAGGTAGCCAAATCACCTCAGCTAGCCTTGTAGCTAAGGTAGCCAAATCACCTCAGCTAGCCACGTGGTGCTGAGGAGAGCTGAGTAGAACTCTTCTGTAAGGAAGAGAGGTGAGAATGATCAGARGGCAGGCGACTGGCTCTTTAGTATGAGGGGAAGGGCTCCCTTATTCGACACTCAACCTGTCTGTCTGTCTCCGACAGACGTGTATGATTGGTCCTTTGAGCTACTTAGGAGATTCTGGTGAATCCCCACAGTGAGACGTCAAAAATAATAATTGAACTTTACGTAGTGATAATTGATCAATGTCTGTATTGACCTCTGTATTGATCTGATCTCTGTATCTCTGTATTGATCTCTGTATTGATTTATGTATCTCTGTATTGATCTCTGTATTGACTTCTGTATCTCTGTATTGATCTCTATAGGATACCAGACTGGCAGTGATCGCTACAGACCAGAACTACAGACAGAATTTCACAGCAGCTGACAACACCAGATCCACCCAGCTACAGACCATTCGCAGCATCATAGATATGATCGTACGTATTACACCGCTCCACTTCTCTCCTCACACCTTTCATCTCCTCTCCATATCTCTCTTCCTTTCCTCTCCTCCCTAATCTCTCTCCTTCTCCTCCTCTCCATATTCTCTCCTCCTTCCTCTCTCCTCTCCTCTCCTATATCTCTCCTCCTTTCCTCCTCCTCTCCATTCTCCCCTCCTTTCCTCTCCTGTCCATATCTCTCCTCCTTTCCTCTCCTCTCCATATCTCTCCTCCTTTCCTCTCTCTCCCATATCTCCTTCCTTTCCTCTCCTCTCCATATCTCTCCTCCTTTCCTCTCTCTCCATATCTCTCTCTCTTTCCTCTCCTCTCCATATCTCCTCTTTCCTTTCCTTTCCTCTCCTCTCCATTTCTCTCCTCCTTTCCTCTCCTCTCCATATTCTCCTTCTTTCCTCTCTCTCATATATCTCCTCTCTTTCCTCTCCTCTCCATATCTCTCCTCTTTCCTCTCCTCTCCATATCTCTCCTCCTTTCCTCTCCTCTCCTCTCCTCTC
>NW_019946232.1:52027-61138 GCF_002910315.2 Salvelinus sp. IW2-2015 | reverse complement strand
CCATACAACAGATTGTGGGGTAGCACTTGTGTGACACCATGTGTGACCTCAGACGTCCTACTGTGCTTTGTGTAGCGTAATCGTCTCTGTGTGTGCTATCTTGTCGCGTGTGTGCTGCTGTGCTTCCTTAGCAGTGGCGCTTTGTGTCCCTTGTGGTAGTGCATATTGTCGCCAACGCAACCTGTGTTGTTTGTGTGTGAGTTGTGCTGTGCGTGTGCTGTGTTCTGTGTCAATACCGACCAACCGGCCATCCCCACCCTCGCTGTCGTATGTGCCGTAGATGTGCGGTCGCCGTGTTGTTTTAGTGTCCTTGTTCGTGTGTCTGTGTTGTGGTGTTGTAGTGTGTGGTGTGTGTGGTAATGTGTGTGTGTGCGCGTGTCGCCGGTGCTGTGCAGTGTGTGCACCGTTGTGCTGCTCGTAGTGTGTCAGACTACGTCCGATAGCCAAGTAAGCTTGGGGAGAGAAGAACTCTTCTATCGGAACCAATATCTATACATCGTGATAGGAATTAACTCTGCTTAAGACATCTTAACAACGTATATTATATAGGGTGAGCAATTCAGCCTTAAATCTTTGGCTAATCATCAGATCGCAGTCCGGTGATGGGTCCATCCACTGGGGGGACAGGGTCGATCTGCGAGGCATATGTCATCTTCGGTGATTTTCTCTACTTGCACTCGCCTGGATACCAACTTCCACTAGTTAGCATATTTTGTTATGACGTTCTGCCATGCAATTCGCATCTCCTCCTCAGTCTTGTTCTTGCGTCTCTTTCGGAATGCCCCTCGGAATTCAAACCAAGCCCAAGATCTCTGTGGATGGTGGAAAGGAGTGAACAGGTGTGAGAACGAAGAACATCATACAAGCTACTGTTGTCTCAACGTGTTGAAAGCACCCACATCACAAAGCTAAACCACACCACACCATGGTCACCTTCCAACCTCATTCTCTACACCCCCACCGCATGTACGCCATCTGAAGAGCACAGCATTCTCTCATCCTGCTCTCGCTTTCCTCTCTCTCACACGCACACACACCTTGCACTCAGTCACAGAAACGACAGCGAGCTGAAACAACCTCAGGCCTTCTTACACCCACACACACCCTATATCGTCTTTGCGACCCAACTCACACCACGGATGGTTATCCCTCACTCTACACCGCGAATTTACATGTCCAACCTACCCAGAATGTCCTACTAATTTGCGTCCTTCTGACCAAATGACACTGAAGGATGCCAAGAGTGGCAAAGCTGTTCAATGGGCGGAAAGGAGGCTTACTTGATAGAATTCCACTATAGAATATATGTTTTATTTCGTTTAATCATTTATGGTATTACATGGTTCCATATGCTGTCTTTCATACGTTTTTGGATTCTTTTATTCTATTATTCTACACTGTAGAAAAGTATAAAATAAAAGAATATACGCCTGGACTGGAGTACTTGTTATCCTATAGTGTACTTCAAAATGCTTGAGTGGAGAGTGGTAGGGTCTGTGGACTAGTGGGGCCGGTTACCTTAGAGGAGTTGAAGTCTGGATAGTTGCGGTCGTACGCTACTAGAGGAAGTTAAGGGTCCTGGACTGTGGGTCGTCCCTTCAGAGGACGTTAAGAGTCCTCGGACTAGTGGGGTGTACCTTAAGGAGTTAAGGGTCCTGGACTTAGTGGGCGGTTCTTAGAGGTAAGTCTGCAGTGGTCGTACTTGAGAGGAGTTAAGGGCCCTGGCTACCATATGTGTTTGGTGCGGTAACCCCTTAGAGGAGTATAAGGGCTTCCTGGAGTAGTGGGGTCGTTACCCTTAGAGGATGTTTAAGGTGTCCCTGGACCGTGAGTGGGGTCGTTACCCTTCACATTTACATTTACCATTTAAGTCAATTTAGCGACCTCTTATCCAGAGCGACTTATCCAAATTGGTGCATTGTCAACCTTATGATATCCATGTGTAGAACAAACCCCACTTTACAATAGTGCATCTAACTCTTTGTAACGGCGGTAGGGGGAGTTAGAAGAGTACTTTTACCATCCGAGGTATTCCTTAAAGAGGTGGTAGGTCTCTTCAGGTGTCTCCGGAAGGTGGTGATTATGAACTCCCCGACATGTGGATCCTGCCTGTCGTGAGTGAGCGGAACTTTGTTTCGCAGAACACCTCTCGGTGCTGGGGTGCCAGGCAGCAGCGAACAGTTTTGACTGGGTTCTGAGAGCCGAGAGTGAACCATGAGCTCCCCTCAGACCTCCGGTAGGGACGGTCGGGCAGGCCAGACGGTGGCGCCCTCATGAACCGCAGTGCCTTGATTGGGTCGTGGCGGCCTGATCAGAGCCTGCAAGGTACGGAGGATTTGTCCCCGTCTCAGCCCTCACAGCTCCGTAAGGGCGGCACCCTCATCCTGTGTCTGTAAGCGGATGCGAGCTTCACTGGAAGCCAGTGCGAGAAGAGCGAAGGAGCGGCCCCACTGGGTGACGCTGGTAGAGATGAGAGCTTGTGGGATAAAGGCTTGTAATATCACCAGACTGCGTGCTGGCGTTTCTTGGTAATGGGTGGTGTGTGAGGTGTCTTCAATGTGTCGATGTCGTATGGTGCAGTGGAGCCTCCGTGTGCCACACAGCGTTGACATGTAATCGCGACGGGGAGATGACAAGTGCCTGGCCAATTTAGACCTGCGCCGCTTCCTCTTGAGGCAGGGTCGTACTTCTGCGAATGTTGCTAGAGCATGAACTACAGGAACGGGTCACCGCCTTTGATGCTTAGTTGACGAACGACCAGGGTAGTTCCCAGGATCACGCACAAGTTCTTAGCACTTCTGCGGAGGAGGACACAATGGAGTTGGTTCAACCGTGATGCGAGACTCATGGACGGTTGGTCGACTGTTTATAGCAGAGAAGTGAACTCTACTTTCTGCTTGTCATCTCCTAATCAGGTGGAAGAGAACAAGCCTGGTTCTGTCTTGCTGGGAGCCAATCAATATGTGTGTKTGGACGGWGGAGGTGTTCTGCAACCCCTGATGCTTTGTAAACACTTCACAACATGTGGTGTGTCATTTCTCCTGACAAATATGCTAATCAAGGGAGGTCATCAAAATGTGTGTGTTTGTGTGTGTGTGTGTGTGTGTGTGTGTGCGTGTGCGTGTGTGTTCCCGCTAAGATATTCAATATTCTGCTACAGACCACTAGACCACACAGGGTTAATTGAGAACAAAATCTACAATATCTCAACAACTTCAGTTGTAACAAATGTAATGCCCTGAAGTCACTGTCATTGTCCTAGCTCAATTGCACTGTAAACTATCATGCAATAGGTTATCAAGATAATGTCACGATGACTTACAATTACATGGTTTTACATTGTCTCTCCCAACTTGATAGAACTCATGCTAATACAATSAAATTAGACTATTATCAGATGAGATGTCGAAATAATCATCCTTCGATTCCATCACTCTAGGAAACATTTTCATCCTACCTGAGAAATGTCACCCTCAACACCCAGTCATCCAACTTTTCAACAAATCCAGTCACCTTCTCGCTCACTTTGGCGGACATTGCTGACACAAATCACTAATTCCCATGCATTTATTCTGACGGGCTTGCGAATCTCTTTTATTTAAGCTGATTTAATTTCCTCTGACTAAGCTAGCCTGTCCATTAATGGCTGGATTTTCTGCTCCGAGGGTTTGTGTCCCTGTGCTGGGGGAGCGGTAATAGCAGTGTAGCCGAGGCTAGATGTGCCCATCCCTGGTGTCCTTGCACCCATGCATGGATAATACCTGGGTCAAACTGACCCTGAAGTAGACATAGTGAAAGTTCTGGAAGTTGTTCCCCATAGTTCTGAGTCATTTCTGGGTTCACCTCCCCACGACCGCAGGGGCAGGGGAAGTGGAAGTGGCGTCTGATGTGAATTCAAACTGGGGTTTACAGATTCCTGTAGAAGTAACATCTCTGTTCTCTCTCTCTCTCTCTCTCTCTCTCTCTCTCTCTCTCTCTCTCTCTCTCTCTCTCTCTCTCTCTCTCTCTCTCTCTCTCTCTCTCTCTCTCTCTCTCACTCTGTCTCTCTCTCTCCCTCCTTGTCTTTCCTTCCTGCAGTTGTGTGGTGGATGAGATGGATTTCTCAGGGATGGAGCTGGACGAGGCTCTGAGGAAGTTCCAGGCTCACATCAGAGTCCAGGGAGAGGCCCAGAAGGTGGAGAGACTGATCGAGGCCTTCAGGTGAGCTCCATTTTTCAGTCAGTTTGTCAGTCCATCAGTCAGCCAATCAATCAGTTAGTCAGTCCATCAGTCAGCCAATCAATCAGTTAGTCAGTCCATCAGTCAGCCAATCAATCAGTTAGTCAGTCAATCATTTAATCAATCATTTGTGTGTGTGTGTGTGATATATATTGCTTTGTGAATAATCCCAGGAAGAGTAGCMTTGATGGAGTAATGGGTATCTTAATACACTACACTATAAACTAAACTCATCCTGGAGGGGTGTTGGTTTAAGGATGACACCTAAAAACTATTCAGATAAGTCATCCACATCCAGTATGATGTCAGTCAGTTGTGATTAGATGAGGTCACTACTGGGACAAACAGASAGACCTTTGTCTCAGGTTTAGAAGGCCTAAAAGACTGGAACGTTCAAGTGAGTTAAGCTCCACATCAGGCGAGGCACAGCCCTGTAGTGTCTTTGCCCTGTTGTTGTCCATGGGTGGGCAGGACATTGCCGATAGCACTAAGGTCCATGTGTGTCTGAGCCTAAAACACAGCACTAGGAGTTTTTTTCAGTTCACGTCTCACTTCACCAGTCAACCCAAATCCCATCCAAACTTTCCACTTTCTACATAGCCTGGTTATCCAGCCCGCATGCTGCACACAGCAGTGTTTCACTGCATTCAGACTGGTTAAATCGGGCTAGTTTCAACCCTCCCTCCATTTAGATGGTTGACCCAGCCTTCYGCTTGGCTAGGTGCTCTGAAACAACAGGCAATCTCAACAGACAGGATAAGTACAACTTCCTGGTTTACGAGTCTAAACGGGTATCCCATTTATGCCACAGCTGCGGTGCTCTGCGCTAACCAGTGTCCTTGAATACCCACTCCATTTACGATATGGCCAGCTGTCACAGTTGTCAAGGTGCGTTGCCAACGAGAGTGTTGTTGTCGTTGTGAGCGGGCATGGAGACTGACGGCTAGTATTTGTTTTGGGTACGATTGGCGCAGAGTGCGTGCTGCACAGAGAGGGGCGAAATAAAGAGCGAGGGAGGGAAGGAAGGAGGAGAGGTTTATAAATATCCACTGTTGCATAAGCACATCTCTGGTCTCCGCCTGCCTCCCCTGCTCCTCCAAACAGAGATGGAGAGAGTGAGGAATAGAGAAAAGGATAGAAAACGAGAGACAAGAGTCTGAGACAGAGAGAAAGATGACGGGACGGAGGGAGGGAGAAAGACTTCAAAGAGAGTGAGGGGATAGCGAGAGGCTTAAAGAATGAAAGAGAGAGACGGATAGAGAAAGAGGTAAAGGATGACTGTAAACACAGAAGGAAAGGCAGGTGGCAGGGAAATGAGAGTGAGAGGGAGGAAAGGGAGAGAGAGAATGTGTGAAGAAACACAAGACAGGAGAAAATAAACACCTGGCAGCTTCTGTAGCTTGGCGTGTGTCAGCTAATAATGAAACAAACTGGCAGTTTCTGAGGCCGAGCGACACAACACACACAACAACCACACACAACACACACACACACCACACACAACAACCCACACACACACACACACACCACACCCCACACAAACACACACAACACACCACACACAATTCCCTTCACTGAAATAGAGTAGGAGGAATTATAGGGCTATCTGCTATTTCACTCTTTCTGGTAGAATAGTAAAGAGAAATGTATAGAACTGACTTATTATGATGAAGAGTTAAAGCTATTGATTGGCTGCAAAACCTTCCTTAAAGTCTAACCCAGTTTTGATGGTACAACTGCAAACCATAGAGTATGTGGCTTAAGATAAGTTATTTTTCAGGTAAAAAGTCTAGTCTCTCATTAGATGATGCAGAATCAGTGGGGATGAACCCCAAACTGAGGACACGGGGTTGCATCCCAAATGGCAACTCTATTCCTACATAGCTAGTCCACTACCTGTGTGTATTCCTAGCCCACTGAGACGTAGATTCCAATCATGCAGCTCAGTGGTCACATGACTCCGGAGGAAGGCCGGCCTACCTGGAAACCATAACCAGAATTAATATGGATTACACCTTTACGCTCCAGTAGAGGCCCTATGGGGTGTCCACACACACACACACACACACATTGAAAATATAGATTGATTAATTAACATAGGAAGCTCCCCTGTGGAATCTCACGCCATGCTACAGTAAAAAAATGTATTCCATAAAAGATTTGAATTGGTTGCCAATGCAGAGGAGAGCATAGCGTGACAATATGGGGGCTCCTGAATAGCACCCTATTCCCTATTAGTGCATAATTTTGACCAGGGCCTCAAAGTAGGGGCCCTATGTAGGGATGTGTTCAATTTGTTAGGCACTATGATGAATACGCACACAATTATACTGGGAGAGTATGTATGCATTGTGACACACTGTAGCTAGCAGTGCAGTCACCCCACTGGGCACAGACCTCAGTTCAACTTCTAGTTTTGATTTACATTTGATTGAGTTGTCAACTAAAGTGGAATTACATGAAATCAACAAACACTGTCATCCTGTCATTGGATTCAGGTTAAAAGTTGGGTGAAAAAAGACGAGGACTTTTTGCAATACAATCGTTTGTTGATCAACGTCATTCACATCAAATTTTCTGGTTGAAATTACGTGGAACATGTTCAACCGGTTTTTCCGTAATGTCATGTAAAATGGTAGTGTCTGGAGAGCTCTGCTTTTCACTGTAGATGTCCACACTGGCTTGAAGTTATCTTGTTCATTTGTATTTATTTTAGTAGTCCGGGTTGTGATCATTTGTGTATGTTATTTTGTATATGCTAAGGGTTGTATGTTTAGGGGTGTTAAGTTAGAGTAGATTGTTTACGTGTTCATGTAGTGTTAGAAAGCTCAATGGTGATGTAGGTGTTTAGGAAAGTCGTTCTGAATTGATTCCAATGCAGAACGCTGGTTATGCGTGTCTCTGATATGGGAGCCTATTAGGTAGAGTAAGCAGCTTATGTTTTGGGAATGTCTATGTCAATGGTTCCTATGTTTGATGGCACTATTGTCGTTATAGTTCACGTTTGGTTGTTTTTTAGTTTGTTCGTGTTTTGTGTCGTGTCTTTCATTCTTTAATAAAAGAGAGTATATTATCACCTGGCTGGTCCTGTCCCGTCTCGTCACATCTGTGAGAGGAGCGGACCAAGTGCGCAGCTAGATATGATACATCTTCTCTTTATTAAAGAAGATGAAAGTACACAAACACTTTAACAAAGCTAACAAACAACAACGATCGTGAATATAACGAACTAGTCCACATGCAACAGTAGACACTATTGCCAATAGACATTACCCACAACACCTAAAAGCCTATGCTACTTAATATGAGCTCCCAAATCAGAGACACCATAACCATCTGTCCTCGATTGAACAAATCAGCACCATAGGACTTCCTAACACCTAACTCAACCATTAGCTTTTTAAACACCTACATGAACACTAAACCATCTACTCTACTTAACCCCTAAACCTACAACACTAGAACTATACAAAAAACATATGACACCATGTCACACCCTGACCTAACTAAATAATAATGAAACAAAGATAATATAGGCCAGGGCTGTGAAGAGAGGATCGACCTCTTTACTCTTGGCATAGGCTGCTATCTGTTTAAACAGGGGTGTTCAAAACTCATTCACGGAGGGCTAGTGTCTGCAGGTTTTGGTTTTCCTTTTCAAAAGCCTAGGACAACCAGGTGTGGGGGTTCTAACTATTAGTGATGTTATCATCAATCATACAAGGAGGGCGAAAACCGCGTAACACTCGGCCCCCGTGATAAGTTTGAACTGAACTGGTTAAAATGGACAGCCTTATGTTGTCCTCTCACAACGCTCCAGAGACCGCGAGGTGTCGCTAGCAGACACGCAACACCACACACACCACGCACTAGTCATCAAATACAAGCTTAACAACACACCACAATTGTCATCAATACCACTGTCAAACAACACACACAACTTAGTCATCCAAATACACACTCACACACACACACAACTCACCACATCGGTGTCTCTGCCAGTTAGATTGACGAGGGTTGTTTTGGTGCGTGGAGTGCCTAGGCCAGCTGTATATCTCCTCTGCCGTGCTCCTCAGATCTCAGGGTGTTCTCTGGACCTCCATCAGCCCTGTGTACTCTTTACTGCAGAGGTGCCCAGCAGGGATATTTCTGCTGTCTAACCCACGGTGCACAGCGTAAATACACCACGTACTAAGTTATATAGCACTTGGACAACTGCTGATGCAAAAGGGCTTTTTAAAAAACATTTTTTGATTGATTTGACTAACTGTCGTTCTGGTCTGTGTGTCTTTCTGTTATTGGTTGGCCAGGTTCGTTGTGGTGCGCTAGGGAGTAGGGACTTCATCTTATCTGTATATTCTAGGAGTAGGGACTTCATCTTATCTGTATTTCTAGGGAGTAGGGCTTGGTTTATCTGTATTTTCTAGGAGTAGGACTTCGTCTTATCTGTATATCTAGGGATAGGGACTTCATCTTATCTGTATCTTGTTAGGGGTAGGACTTTCTTTTCTGAGTCTTCTGGGAGTGGGATTCATCTTATCTGTATTTCTAGGAGTAAGGACTTCTCTTATCTGTATTTTCTAGGGAGTAGGATTCATCTTATCTGTATATTCTAGGGAGTAGGGGATTCATCTATCTGTATCTTCTGGAGTAGGAGTCATCTTATCTGTATATGTCTAGGTGAGTAGGGACTTATCTTATCTGTTCTTCTCAGGGAGTAGGGACTTCATCTTATCTGTATTTCTAGGAGGATTACTATTGTATTTCTAGGAGTAGGGACTTCATCTTATCTGTATCTTCTCAGGGAGTAGGGACTTCATTTATCTGCTATCATTTGTAGGGAGAGGGACTTATTTTATCTGTATCTTCTAGGGGTAGGGACTTATCTTATCT
>NW_019946232.1:46045-50272 GCF_002910315.2 Salvelinus sp. IW2-2015 | reverse complement strand
CCAGATTTGGAAGGAGGGACAACACACACACACAACAACACACAGATTCCATTCCTGGCAGTGGATTCCCCCCCGATGGCGACAGGACACTCACACACACCCACCCCAACAGTGACACACTCACCCGATCGGACTTCACAACAAAGTTCATTATCCCATTCCATGGCAGGGATTCCTCCCCGGCATGGGGAAGCAGGACACCACACACAACACACTCTGACACACCACACACACACACACACCACACCACACACACACACACACACACACACACACACACCACACACACACACACACACAGATCCCATTCCCTGCAGTGGATTCCTCCTCCGGATGGACAGACACCGGGACACCCACAACACTCTGACCTCTGACACAGTCATCCCAGCCCCCATACAGTGGAAAAAAACTCTCACCACTCGTCACCATAACAACTTGAAACAGGAATGTTCCAGACATTCAGAGACGTTCTGCCCTTCCAGGAAAAAAATATATAAGCAACGAATACAATAAACGCGAACAAGGATTTTTTCAACACACGTTTTAGTTTTGACAGCAAGACTTCCTGAAACTAAATGAACTCGTCATGCTGTAGTTTGTAATGGGCTTACGATCAGTGTTCACCAACAGTTTAACCTGAAAACAACACTGGCATTGAACACAACCTGGGTTCGGGTCGTATATATCTGTCGCCACTGAACCTGTTTTGTTAATATCTGTCTGCACTGACCTGTTTGTGGGATAGATATCTGTCGCACTGACACTGTTGGTGTTTAGATATCTGTCTGCCAACTGACCGTTTGGTGGGGGTAAAAAATCTGTCTGCACTGACCTGTTTGGTGGTAGATCCCTGTCTGCCCAAATACCTGTTTGGTGTAAATAGCTGTCTGCCACTGACCTTTTGTGGTAGATATATCTGTCGGCCACTGCCCTGTTTGGTGGTAAATATCGTCTGCACTGACCTGTTGGTGTTTAGATCTCTGTCTGCCAATGACCTGTTTGGATGGTAGATTCTCTTCTGCACTGACCCTGTTTGTGTAGATATCTGCTCTGCACGACCTGTTTGTCGGGTAGATATCTGTCGCACTGAACCTGTTTGGTGTAATATCTCCGCACTGACCTGTTTTTGGTAAATGCTCTCGCACTGACACCTGTTTCAGGTTGGGTAGATCTGGTCTGCTCTTGACCTGTTGTGGTCTTTAGGTCTGTCGTTGCACTACCGTTTGGGCTAAATGTCTGTCTGCCTCTGTACCTGTTGGATGGTTAAGATCTGTCTCGCAATGACTTGGTTTGGTGGTAGATCTGTCTGCACTGACCTGTTTGGTAGGTAGATCTGTTCTGCACTGACCTGTTTTGTTGGTGTAGATAATCTGTCCTGCACTGACACTTGTGTGTAGATATCTGTCTGCACTGGACCTGTTTGTGAAATATCTGTCTGCACTGACCGGTTTGGTGTAGATCTGTCCTGCAATACCTGTTGGTGGAATATCGTCTAGCACTGACCTGGTGTGTAGAATTGTCTAGCACTGCCCTGTTTGGTGGTCTAAATATCGTCTGCACTACCTGTTTCTGTACATTCAGGTTGGATAGTTTATAAATCATCGTATCTGCATTATAAAACCTTTTTACGTATGGCTGACTCTTATGGGTCGGTCTGGATAACTCTACGTCCTCCTTACATGCTGACCTGTTTTAGTCGTCTCGCTGGTGGTATCAATAGAAAATATAATCTTGTCTGCACCTGACCTGTTCTTTAGGTTGGTACATATGTTCTGTGTGTGTCGTGTTAATAATATGGAGAGATATTCTTAGCTGCACTTGACTGATTGGTTGGTTAAATGTCTTGCGTTCCCTGTATTTTCGTCTCTTTTTTGCACACTTCGACCTTCTGTATACCATTTGTCTTTTTTTACATCTTAATTGTCCAGTGCCTGGGTATTACTTATTAGTGGGTAAAATTGGGTCTTTGTAGTCTGCACTTGACCTGTTTCGACGCGGTGTGTTTGATACGTGATCTGTCTTCGATCTGCCGTCTGAACCCCTGTTTTGGTGGTTATGATCTGTCTGCAACCTGACCTCGTTTGGATGTGAAGAATAAAGTCTCCTGTCTGGCCTCTGACCTGTTTTCCGGTTTGTAGATTCTGTCCGCTCTGCAACTGACGTTTTCGGTATTGGTAGATCTGTCTCATCTGACCTGTTTTACTGGTGGTAAGAATCTGTTCTTTGCACTACTGCTGGTAATTGAGTGATGGTAATATCTAGTCTGCACTGACGTTTTCCTAAGTTTTGGTGTAGATCTGTCGCACTGACCTGTTTTCTGGTGGTAAATGTGTCTGTCTGCATCTGACCTTATGCAGTTTCAGCGTGATGCGTAATCTGTCCTTGCGTCTTGACCTGTGTAGCGGTATTGGGTAAACCGAAGAATATCTGTGCTGTGTGCCACTGACCTGCTTGGTACTAAATAGATACTCGTCTGCCTGGACCTGTGTGGTTGTTAGATCTGTCCTTGCAAACTTGTTTCGTGGTAGATCTTGTTCCTGCACTTGAACCTGTTTTATAGATGACTAAGTGTGATAGATGCTGTTCGTGCACTGAGACCTGCTTGGTGGTAAGATATTCTGTCGCATCTGACCGTTTATTGGGTGGGTTAGATCTGTCTTGTGCACTGACCTGTTTGGTGTGATCGGTTGATAAATATCTGCTCTGCACTGACCTTTTGGTGCGATAAAATTTATCTTTCCTGCCACTGACCTGGTTGGTGATAAAAAATATTCTGTCGTGCCACTGACCTGTTTCTGGGTGATAAATATCTTTAATCCTGCTCTGCACTGACCTGTTCGGTGGATAAAGTATCGTCTGCACTGAGCCTGTTTGGGCGAGAAAATCCTGTCCTGCTCAACTAACCGCTTTAGTGGAGAAGAAATATCTGTGCTGCACTACCTGTTGGGGGAGAAATATCTGCATATGCACTAGATGACCGGTTGTTTGGTGCTGTAGAATAGCTGTGCTGCACTGACCTGTTTTGGTTAGGAGAAATATCTGTCTGCCACTGCACCTGTTGGGGAGAAAATATCTGTCTGCCCACAGATCTGACCATGGTTTGGTGGAGAAATATCTGTCTGCACTGACCTGTTTGGTGGAGAAATATCTGTCTGCACTGACCTGTTTGGTGGAGAAATATCTGTCTGCACTGCAATATCTGTCTTTCACTCTGCCTGTACCCAGCACTTTGCTGTCACTCATGTTTACCCTAAATACAGAGGCAGTAACAAAGCCTCACAACCACAATACTGACCCTTAGTCTTTTATTTGACTGGCTGGAAACAGGAAGACTTCCTGAAGTCTCCAATTAGCCAGAGATGGGCCTTGAGAGTTCTGGTTTAGGTCCAAAATGGCACCCTATTCCCCATGGACCCTGGTCAAAAGTAGTGGACCCTATTCCCCATGGGCCCTGGTCAAAAGTAGTGCACCCTATTCCCCATGGGCCCTGGTCAAAAGTAGTGCACCCTATTCCCCATGGGCCCTGGTCAAAAGTAGTGCACGACATAGGGAATAGGGTGCCGTTTTGGGACGTAGGTCCGGTCTTGACTCCATCTCTGTAATTAGCATTGTTAAACTGAAGAGTCTTTGGAGTGCAGCCTCATAGGAGGAAATGGGAACATTTCTGAACTTCTCCTTTAGCCTACACACACACACACACACACACACACACACACACACACACACACACACACACACACGGGCCTCTTGATGAGGTTGTGGTTCTTGGAAGTGGCAGGAAGTCCCTAGGAATAGATTGTGTTTCAAGAGACTCTACACATGCACAYACACTGGCACGCATATAGATCTAAGYAATAAGGCACGAGGGGGTGTGGTATGAAGCTGGTTGAGAGAATGMCAATCACYTTTGTGATTGGAGGATMGCTATGAGGGTTATCGAATCAGGATCAAAACCTTTGATCTCCTCCCAGCTAATTAATGATATAATGTTCATATTTAAAGATAGAATGTCTAGTGTCTTTGGTATATGACAGGAGTGGAATGTTAGTCTGGGTACCAGTCTTCAGCTATCACATCCCCTCTTCCTTACTGACATCCTGGACGCTGCTCGTGGCCTGAACGCTGCTCGTGGCCTGAACGCTGCTCGTGGCCTGAACGCTGCTCGTGGCCTGAACGCTGCTCGTGGCCTGGACGCTGCTCGTGGCCTGGACGCTGCTCGTGGCCTGG
>NW_019946232.1:38422-46020 GCF_002910315.2 Salvelinus sp. IW2-2015 | reverse complement strand
CTTGTACTGCTCTGATAACCTACCTGTTCTGGTCGGATAATAGATCTTAAGTGGATCTGCAATGACTTGTTTGGTGGTAGATCTGTCATCACTGCACTCGTGTTTGGTGGTAGATCTGTCTCATGCCACTGACCTGCTTGGTGGTAGATAATCTGTCGACACTGACCTGTTTGGTGGTAATATCTGTCTGCACTGACTGTTTGGTGTTAAGTCTGTCTGCACTAGACCTGTTGGTGGTAGATCTGTCGCTCTGACCTGTTTTGGTGGTAGATCTGTCTGCATCTGACCTGTTTGGTGGATAATGTCTGTCTGCTCTTGACCTGTTTGGTTGTAGATTCTTCTGCAATGAAATATGTTGGTGGTAGATCTGTCTGCCACTGACCTGTTTGCTTAAACTGGTTAGATCTGTTCTTGTTCTCTGACCTTGCGCGTTGGTGGTAGATATCTGGTCTGCACTGACCTGTTGGTGGTAGATCTTCTGTCGACTGACCTGTATTGGTGGTAATATCTTGTCTGCACTGACCTGTTTCGGTGATAAATATCTGGTCTTCACTGACCTTTTGGTTTGTGAATAATATTTTCTGCACTTACCTGGTTGGCTGAAAAATATCTGCTCCACTGACCTGTTTGGTGATAAAATATCTGTCTGCACTGACCTGTTTGGTGGATGAAAGTAATCTGTCTGCACTGAGGCCTCCTGTTTTGCGTAGAGAAATTATCTGTACTGCCTATGACTGACCTGTTTGGTGGAGAAAATATCTGCGTCTGCATCTGACCCTGTTTGGTGGATAAATATCTGTCTGCACTGACCTGTTTGGAGGAGAAATATCTGTCTGCCACTGGACCTGTTTGGTGGAAGAAATATCTGTCTGCACTGACCTTTTGGTGGAGAGAAATTCTGTCTGCACTGACCTGTTTGTGTGTGGAAATATCTGTTCTGCCACTGACCTAGTTATGGAGAGAAAAAAGAAATATCTGTCTGCACTGCACAATATCTAGTCTTTCACTCTGCCTGTAACCGGCACTTGCTGTCACTCAATGTTTACCCATAAATACAGAGCCAGTACACAAAGCCCCACAACATCTGACCCGTAGTCTTTATATTTGACTGCTGGAAACAGAGGACTTTAGAAGATCTCCAATTAGCCAGAGATGGGCTTGAGAGATTCTCGTTTAGGTCCAAAATGGCACCCTATTCCCCATGACCCTGTCAAAAGTAGTGGACCCTATTCCCATGGCCCTGGGTCAAAAGTTAGTGCACCCTATTCCCCATGGGCCCTGGTCAAAAGTAGGCACCCTATTTCCCCATGGGCCCTGTCAAAAAGTGAGTGCCACGACATAGGAATAAGGGTGCGTTTGGGACGTAGGGTCCGGTCTTGACTCCATCTCTGTAATTAGTATTGTTAAACTGAAAGTCTTTCTCGGAGTTGCAGCCTCATAGGAGGAAATGGGAACATTTCTGAACTTCTCCTTTAGCCTACACACACACACACACACACACACCACACACACACACACACCACCATACACACACACACACACGGGCCTCTTGATGAGGTTGTGTGTCTGGAAGTGGAGGAAAGTCCCTAGGAATAGATTGTGTTTCAAGAGACTCTACACATGCACATACACTGGCACCCGCATATAGATCTAAGCAATAAAGGCACGGGGTGTGGTATGAAGCTGGTTGAGAGAATGACAATCTTTTGTGATTGGGAGGATAGCTATAGAGGTTATCGAATCAGGATCAAAAAACTTTGAATCTCCTTCCAGACTAATTAATGATTATAAATTTCCAGTATTTAAAAAAGATAAGAATTGGGTCTATGTGTCTTTGGTATCATAATAGACAAGGAAGTGGAGATGTATATAGTCTGAGGTAACCCAAGTCTTCGCTATCACATTCCCCCTCTTCCTTACTGACATCCTGGACCTAGCTCGTGTGGCAACTGTAACCGGGACTCGCTCGTGGCCTGAAAACGCTGCTGTCTTTGGCGCTTGAACGCTGCTCGTGGAACGACTAACGGCCTGCACTCGTTTGGCCTGAGACGTCTGCTCGTGGCCTGTGGAACGCTTGCCGTGGCCGGACGCTGCTCCGTGGCACTCGGGACGCTGCTCGTGCCTGCAAGCAGCTCGCTCGTGCGCGATGGACGTGCTACGTGGCCTGTGACCGCCCTGGATCCCTCTTACTATTTGATTTTGCTCGTCATTATTTGCAAATATTTATTCTATACTTTATTTATAAAAAAACCATGAATCATATAGACGACAAAATAAAAAAAAAACAAAACAGGAAAAATAGATAGAAAAAGAAAAATTTTTAAACACCTCTTTTTTTTTTTCCCAAATAAAAACAAAAATGCCCTGACCAGCTCCAATTCATGATCTTTGATACCTTGAGTTTTTTTTCTTATTTTGAAGGCAACAAATTTTCCCCAAATGACTTTTACCGTTTATTCCTGTACATTTCTTGAAAAAAAAAAAAACAATTACAGATAAATCTACATCACTTTCCACAACTTAATTCTATATAACACCAAGCTCTTAAATCATTCATTTTGTAACGCCACTCTGTAAGCTTGTGAATTTTTTGCAGCAGTCTGCGTGGCCTGGAACGCTGCTCGTGGCCTGGACGCTGCTCGTGGCCTGGACGCTGCTACGTGGCCTGGACGTGCTCGTGAGGCTTGACGCTGCTCACTGGGCCTGAGTGCCGTGCCTGCTCGTGTCCTGGACGCTGCTTCCTGGGCTTGCTGTTGTGGTCTTCTGGACGCTGCTCGTGGCCTGGACGCTTGCTCGTGGCCTGTGTATCGCTTTGCTCTGTAGGCCGGACGCGCCGATTGCTCGTCGTATCCTTGCTCTAGATGTCCTGACGTACTGCATCCTGGGCTCGTGCTCGTTGGCACGAGGCTGCTCGATGTACACTGGCACGCTGTCCCTCTTGGGCCTGGACGCTGCTCGTGCTGGACGCTGCTCGGGCCTGGACGCTATCGTGCCTGGAGCTGCTCGTGTCCTGGAGCGCTGCTGTGGCCTGGACGCTGCTCGATTGGGCCTGGCGCTGCTCGTGTCCTGGCTCGTGTGAGTGGACGCGTCAGCTCTGATGGACGCGGTGCTCGTGAGCCCTAGGACGCTGCTCCCAGCTGTGGCCTGGACGCTACTCGGGGCCTGGACGCTGTTCCGGACCTGCTCGTGGCCTGGACGCTGCTCTGGGCTTGCTCTTGTCCTGGACGCTGCTCCGGGCCTGGACGCTGCTCTGGGCTTGCTCTTGTCCTGGACGCTGCTCCGGGCCTGGACGCTGCTCTGGGCTTGCTCATTATGGTGTTCCTGCCGCTTCTTTACAACTGAAACTTTTTTAGCATTGAAGAAAAAGTTATTAAAGTCTCCAACACTGCTGTCCAACTTTGCCACATCTGACTAGGGCAGTCTTTTTTTACAACTAAAACAGATGCTTTTCCTTGTTTTTTTTAAGGCTTTTCATGTTTTGAAGCCAAAGTTTATTGAAGTCTCTAACTAACACCTCCGTCCAACTCGGACCCATCCCATCTCGTGCTCCAACTGGGCCACAGTGGGTTGAAACATCACACATCAGACCAGACCAAGTCATCCACAAGTTGCCGTTCTGTTATGCAATAAATMTGTCTCCAATATGTCTGTCTGTGGGTCAACAGAGTTATTTTCTCCACACTGATGTGCATCCCAAATGGCAACCTATTCCCTATGTAGTGCACTACTTTAGACCAGGGCCCTATTCCCTATATAGTGCACTACTGTTGACCAGAGCCCTATTCCCTATATAGTCCACTACTTTTGACCAGAACCCTATTCCCTATATCTGTCGTTCTGCCCCTGAACAAGGCAGTTAACCCACTGTTCCCCGGTAGGCCTTCATTGAAAATAAGAATTTGTTCTTAACTGACTTGCCTAGTTAAATAAAGGTAAAATAAAATATAGTGCACTACTGGTTAAAARTAGTGCACTACATAGCAAAAAGAGGCCAATCGGGCTCTGGACAAAAGTAGTACTCCATATAGGAAATGGAGTTCCGTTTGGGACGCAGCTGAATGACAGAGCGGTGGTGCAGCGTACACTACTGTGGTATAACTACAGGAGGTTAGCTCCCTTCTAGGCTGTGGTATAACTACAGGAGATTACCTCCCTTCTAGGCTGTGGTATAACTACAGGAGATTACCTCCCTTCTAGGCTGTTGTATAAACAGAGGGATTAACGCTCAGTGCTGGGGTATAGCTAAGGAGGTACCTGCCTTCGAGGATGTGGGATAGAACGGAGGTTATCCCTCTAGTTTGTGGATAACTCGGAGATTACTCCCTTCTAGGCATGCTGGTATAACCTACAGGAGGTCCTCCCTTCTAGGTGTCGGGTCTAATACTACAGGAGGGTTACTCCCTTCGAGTCTGTGGTATAACTACAGGAGGTTTATCCCTTCTAGGCTGTGGTATAACTACAGGAGGTTACTCCTTCTGAGGCTGTGGTATAACTACAGGAGGTTACCTCTCTTCTTAGTCTGTGGTATAACTACAGGAGGTTAACCTCCTTCTAGTCTGTGGTATAACTACAGGAGGTTACCTCCCTTCTAGGCTGTGGTATAACTAAGGGAGGTTACCTCCTTCTAGGCTGTGGTATAACTACAAGGAGGTTACCTCCCTTTTAGTCTGTGGTATAACTACAGGAGGTTAACTCCTTCTAGCTGTGTTAACTACAGGAGGTTACCTCCCTTCTAGTCTGTGGTATAACTACAGGAGGTTACCTCCCTTCTAGTCTGTGTAAACTACAGGAGGTTACTCCTTCTAGTGTGGTATAACTACAGGAGGTTACCTCCCTTCTAGTTGTGGTATGACACAGAGGAGCGTTATCTTCTAGTTGGCAGCTGTTCTCGCTCTCGCTCTCTCTTTCTCTCCCTCTCTCTCTCTTTCACCACTCTCTCTCCATCTTTCTCTCTCTGTCTCTCTATACACTCTGCCTCTCTCTCTCTCTCTGCCTCTCTCTCGCTCTCTCTGCCTCTCGCTCTCTCTGCCTCTCGCTCTCTCTTTCTCTCTCTGCCTCTCGCTCTCTCTCTCTGCCTCTCTCTCAATTAATGTGGCTTTATTGGCATGGGTAACATGTTTAACATTGCCAAAGTAAGTGAAATGAATAAACAATAAAAAGTGAACAAACATTACTCTCACCAGTTCCATGTTATGTCTATATACAGTGTTGTAGCGCCGTGCAAATAGTTAAAGTACGAAATAACACATATGGGTTGTATTTACAAGGGTGTTTGTTCTTCACTGGTTGCCCTTTTCGTGTGGCAACAGGTCACAAATATTGCTGCTGTGATGGCACACTGTTAGACTCCCATATCTATTGGGGGAAATATCAAAATTGGATTTGTTTTCAAATTCTTTGTGTGTCTGTGTAATCTGAGGGGAAATATGTATTTCAACACAAACTCACGTCGTTGACAACAGCTCTGCGACGCCCCGGAAGTGTGACTACCCTGACTTCTGCCGTATCACCGTAAATGTTGTACCACCAATGCAGACGTCGGATTGACCATACAGCCCAGATGCACATTACACTTCTCTCTCCCAGAATTCACTGCTCTCTACCGCCAATTTGTGCACATTCATTGTTTCATAACTTTATTGTGTGAATTGTTTGTGTTTTGATTGTTTGTGTACATCAATTCCCCCATTACATCACCAGTAGTATATTTACCGTTCATTTCTAATCTTGTGTTAATCCATTCATTATTATGAGTCCAGTCTTCCCGTTTTATCCTTGTCTGATTGGACAGATTGTTTGCAGAGATCACAACCTATGCTACACTTGTGAGAAACAACTTTTGGTTTACTCTTTTTTTAAAGAGTTTTGTCATTGTCTTTTGTTTGGAGCRCTCCTATCAATGTTGAGTAAAGACACACACGCATAGAAGTAGACCTATAGGCTACCTGGCCTGATTTACACATAGAAGTAGGCCTATAGGCTACCTGGCCTGATTTACACATAGAAGTAGGCCTATGGGCTACCTGGNCTGGCCTGATTTACACATAGAAGTAGGCCTATAGGCTACCTGGCCTGATTTACACATAGAAGTAGACCTATAGGCTACCTGGCCTGATTTACACAGAAGTAGGCCTATATGCTACCTGGCCTGATTTACACATAGAAGTAGGCCTATATAAATGTGCMCCTTTTGGGGATCTGATAGTGTTTCTGATTGGCTTAACACACCACCACAAATGACTTGTGGAGCTTCTCAAAGTAATGCTTTCTACACCTCCAAAACAGCAAGCAAATCATCCATTGAGAATGATGATAGTTCCCTCAATGTATTGGAACAATCTTTCCAGCTCTCTCCCTTTTCGATAACCACTCAACGTGAAAGGGAGAAATATCCTGCTCTGATCCAGTGGAAACGTCATAAAATAGGCCTCTCTGATTACTTCTTATCAGTTCTTGACTTGGACTGAAATAGGTTCCAGTACTCATGTTGGGTTCCTGTACTGATTTATATTTAGGTGCAGGAACTCCTCAATACTTCTGAGCTAATATTCCATAAGAAGAATAAGAGTTCAAGCAGTAGAACATGTGAGGTGTCAGTACTCAGCGCCGGTGAGGTCCTGCCCAAGTCCAGAACTGCTTCTTATCCCTTGCGCAAATAGTCTACAGCTGTGTCTGTCTTAGAGCTGACCGTCTGTCTGTCCCGAGCTCACTGGTGGGGAAACTCTGGAGGGACCAGAATATTTTATACAATGTTGCAAGTTCCCTAGTGCATTAGGCTTCTGGCCTGACCCAAGTTAATTGTTGATACAAGGTTTCAAGTTTGTTGCAGACAGGCCATGTGTAGCCAATGTGRTTTTATAGGATATTCATTTTTCATTTCATTTAGATTTKGATAGAATTTTGATCMACCACATAACATTGATTTTGAGATATGAAGACATTATTATAAATGTAACTGTTTCACGGAAATGTGCATATGAAAACCATAACTGGCACGTAGATGGGTAGAAATGGTAAGATAAATTGACATTCAACRTGAGAAAGGTTCCTGGTGTAGCCTGTTACAGCAACTTCAGGAGAGTAACGGCAAAWTCTGAGAAAGCCAGCAGGGGCAGGGGGTGAATAGTTRGGTCAGGGTAAGTTTTTTTTCTTCTTCTGGTAATCTAGATCTCTGGCGCCCTCTTGAGGCATTTGTCATATTTYGTCAAACCGTAAACTTAAAGCACCAGACAAGCTCACATGCATAGGTATGGAACAATACACGTAAAAACATTTTGACCAATCGATTGGTCCAAAGAACAGACGACTTTTGGTCAACCAAGATATTTTTTTTTTTCGGGGACAGCCCTACTCCTCCTACAATCACGATAATATAGCTGTTGAAACACCTCAGAGAGGCTCTGATGCTGGGGGAGAAGGAGGCGGTGAGGATGGAGGAGGATATGACCTCAGAGAGGCTCTGACTCTGATGCTGGGGGAGGAGGATATGACCTCAGAGAGGCTCTGAGGCTGGAGGGTGAGGAGGATATGACCTCAGAGAGGCTCTGAGGCTGGAGGGTGAGGAGGATAGGGGCAGGGGTGAGGAAGGGTTGGGGAGG
>NW_019946232.1:28011-33264 GCF_002910315.2 Salvelinus sp. IW2-2015 | reverse complement strand
AGACAGCACTGGGAGTCTAGAACCCAACAATGGTTTCCAACAGACAGCCTGGGGAGTCTAGAACCAACAACCGTGGTTCCAACAGACAGCCTGGGGAAGTCTCACCGATCGCCAACAATGGAATACCTCCAACACGACAGCCTGGGGAGTCTACGACCCAACTTGGTTCCAACAGACAGCCTGGGGAGTCTAGACCACAATGGTTCCAACAGACAGCCTGGGGAGTCTAGACCAAACCTTGGTTTACAAACAGACAGTCTGGGGACGTCCCTAGACCAAACAAGTGGTTCAACAGACCACGCCCTGGGGAGTCTAGACCCAACCAGTGGTTCCAACAGACAGCCATGGCGCGAGTCTAGACCCAACAATGGTTCCAACAGAAGCCTGGGGAGTCGAGACCACAGTGGTTAAACAAACAGACAGCCTGGGAGTCTAGAGCCCAACAATGGTTCCAACAGAGAGCCTGGGGATGTCTAGACCCAACAGTGGTTACAACAGAACAGCCTGGGGAGTCTAGACCCAACATTGGTTCCAACAGACAGCCTGGGAGTCCAGACCCAACAATGGTATCCACATAACAGACAGCCTGGGAGGTCACCAGACGCAACACAATGGTACAACAGACGTTGGGAGTCCCTAGACCACAAAACACAATGGTTACAACAGACAGCCTGAAGGAGTCCAGCTCCAACATTGGTTACAACAGACAGCCTGAGGATAACAAGCTCCCACATTCGTTTACAACAGACAGCCTCGGGAGTCCAGCTCAACATTGTTTAACAACAGAACAGCCGCTACAGGAGTCAGTCTCCAACATTGGTGCAAACAGACAGCCTGAGTGACTGTGAGTCCAGCTTCCAACTATAGTTAACACACAGACAGCCTGAACGGAGTCCAGCTTCCAATATTTAGCACTTGCAAAAGACGCAACCCTCTGTTTAGAGACTTCAGTATTAACATTGGCTGCGTCCCCAAATAACCAACCCTGTACACTGTTAGAGCAAACTACTGTCGACCAAGGGCCCAATAAGGGGTTGAATTTTAGTAGCACTGTTTATAGGGAATAAGGGTACCATTTGGCATGTGTTAAACAGTGTCTGGGGGTCATCATAGCAGGATGTGAATGCGGTGAGATCCCATATATAAATTTCGCTCATGTTTAACCGACCCTTTACCTCTACACGTCTGAAGGACCAGGCCTAGGTGTTAGACTCGGTTCTGGATCCTCTCTGGATGGTGTTTTAACACTCACAGTGTGTGTGTGTTGTGTGTTGTGTGTGTGGGTGTGTGTGTGTTGTGTGTGTGGTGTGTGTGTGTGGTGTGTGTTGTGTGTGGTGGGTGTGGTGTGTCGCGTTGTAGTGGTGGTGTGTGTGTGTGTGTGTGTGTGTGGTGATGTGTGATGTGTGTGTGCAGATACATCCCGGTCCAGTCCTTCCTAACAACACCACGCCTGGTCTCTGATCAGCCTAATGCTTTGCCTCCCTGTCTGGCTTGCTGGGCAGACTAATCCAGTCAGCCTTCCCAACCACCACGCTGGTCCTGTCAGCCTCAATGCTTATGACCTCCCTGTCTGGCTGTCTGGCAGATTACATCCGCCAGTCAGCCTCAAACACCAGGCCTGGTCTCTGCTCAGCCTCAGAATGCCTTATGCCTCCTGTCTGGCTGTCTGGCAGATACACCGAGTCAGCCTTCCCAACCACCACGCTGGTCTCTGTCAGCCCTCATAGCCTTATACCTCCTGTCTGGCTGTCTGGCAGATACATCCATCACCTTCCCAACCACCACGCTGGTCTCTGTCAGCCTCAATGCTTATGCTCCCTGTCTGGCTGTAAACTGGCAAAGCTACAGTCCAGTCAGCTTCTAACCAAACTGGTTCTCTGTCAGTCCTCAATGCCTTAATGCCTCCCTGTCTTGGTAGTCTGGCAGAAAAATACCGGCACGTTTGCAATCTCCCTAAATAATATGAATCACAGTTACTCCAGGTGCGTTAGGGCAATCGAGTTTAGTGTCGGTGGTGTCTAGCTATCTATCGATCCGCACAAAGCGATACAGTTGGAAAAGGCTTCCTGAGTTCTGAACGATTGGTGGAACAGGAGGAAGTGACCTGTGTTGCCATAGAGAATGCCTTGGGTTACATATGATGGAAAGCAGAGCGGTAATACTCAGACTTAGAGGCCAACCGTTCCTGCATTCATCTGCGATCCGCAGGGAAACCTGTCAGGGTTTTAAAGAGCTGTAATACTGAAATACAACCCATTTTTACCAACTCAATTTGTAGAAGGTTCGACACGGTGGTGAGTGAGATGGGGGGTATAATGTTCTCGAGTACTTCTCAGCTCAGACTGAAATAGTTTTTCCAATCTCCTAACTTTTGATAAAAAAAAGGTTTCAGAGTTTTAAGAAGAATGTCTTCTAGTCCAGACGGGCCTTTGAACGCCGGACAGTGTTTGGTTGTGTTTTGATTCTCCTAGTGATATTATCTGGTCTGCGCTATTCCTGCTATCGACTCGGTGGTTTTTATCTCGTACCACCACCACAGTAATAATGTATTCTGGTCTGGCTATTCCTGCTATCGATGGGTTGTTTTTGGAGTTTCTTAGTTAATATTATTCGTGGTCTGGCTATGTGCCTGCTATCCGATGGGTTGTTTTGATCTCTCCTACCACACCACAGTGATATTATTCTGGTCTGGCTATTTCCTGCTCATTCAAATTTGAATGGGGTGTTCTTAATTTCTCGTACCAACACCACAGTGATATTATTCTGGGCTGTGTCTACTCTCCCTTGCCTCATTTGATGGGTAGTTTTATTTCTCGTACACCACCACAGTGATTATTATTCTGGTCTGGGCTAATTCCCTTTCTATTGAGCTGTCTGTTGGAACCATTGTTGGGTCTAGACTCCCCAGGCTGTCTGTTGGAACCATTGTTGGGTCTAGACTCCCCAGGCTGTCTGTTGGAACCAAACTCTTAATGCTGTTGTGACCAATGCTATTTTTATCATACCACACAATTGGTGACTACAATGACATAGTAACACTGAGCAAACAACAGATCTGTGTAAATGTAACAGCTTTGCAAATACAGATAAGTGAAATTGGCTGATATTATATAATGAAAGTGTTGAATGCGTGTCAATGGAAATTGTTAACTTATACTACTTAAGAAATGCAATGTTTAAGTGACATTTAACATTTTGCTAACCAACTTAAACATATTTTTTAAAATATATATATTAAAACATCCAATATGCAACTATCCATTTGCATTTCTATATACACTGTAATCAACTTGACATAGAAAAATACTGTTTCCATCTCTCCTCTCCTGGTCCCTCAGAAACACACATATATTCATACAGTGGAAGCAAATTCCAATTAATATCAGCGAGTTTGATCTGAGAAGTAAATAGGCCAATTTCATGGAGTTTAGCGGCCACATCTGAAGCCAGTTTTTTTTCATTTGTGCAGAAAATAGGTTTGACGAAGCGTAACAGTGGTGTGAAAACACCTTTATTACCTCCCATAGTTGTTCTGAACGGACTTTTAATCTGTGCTGCTAGTGCATTATACTGTTGAATCCATGACATACCAAGATAGATACCCATGCAGTCTGTTAAAATAACAGGGCTGAGGAGAAAAAGAAGGAGACTCTCTCTCTCTCTCTCTCTCTCTCTCTCTCTCTCTCTCTCTCTCTCTCTCTGAGGAGGATTATTATGCAGTCGGTTTTGTTACTTACACATGGAGTAGTGCACTGACACACTATTGTCCCTTTACTCCCTACATACACATAGAGATATACAGATATCTACACATATTATAGATACTGTAGATGAACCCTTTTCCATATATAGTGGTAGATTAGACGTACCTCCTATATATAGTGTTAGATTAGATGTACCTCCTTCTATATATAGTGTTAGATTAGATGTACCTCTATTATAATAATAGTATTCAACCATCTTTCCGTAATGCCGGAATGTTTATTATAATTTTCAAGCATCTTTTCCTGCTGGCTTTTATATTTATATTTAATATTTTCAACCATCTTTTCCCGCGTGTTATGGTGAATTGGTTAATTTATATTGAGTTTATTTCCAACCATCTTTCTTCTTCTGTGGTATATTTATAGTTTCAAACCATCTTTTCCGTAATGTTTATTATAATTCAACCTCTTTCCTGCTGGGTTGTATTTATATTTCAACCATCTTTCCCGCTGGGTTTAATTATAGTTCCAACTCTATCTTTTCTTCTGGCCTATTAGTTTATAGATTTCAACCATCTAATCTATTTCGTAATGCTGTTTATTTTATTATTAATTCATCAACCCATCTTTTCCTGCTGGGTGTATTTGTTATATTTTCAACCTATCTTTTCTTCTGGGTTTTATTTATATTTCCAAACCTATTCTTCCTGCCTGGGGGAATTGATTATGTTCTCCAAACATCTCATTTCTTCTGATGGATATTTAATACTAGAGTTTCACCATCTTTTTCCGTAATGTTTATTATATAATTTCCAACCATCTTTTTTCCCTGGCTGGAGTATATTTATATTTGTCAAACACATCCTTTCCCGCTGGTTAATTTTATACGTTTTGCTCAACCAGCTTTTGTTCTTCCTGTCTGTATCTATTTATGTAGTTTCAATCCATCTCTTTCCTCGTAGATGGTTTATTTTTATATGTTCAACCTTTTTACCTGGCTGGGGTTTATTACGTGATAGTTTATATTTTCAAACCATCTTTTCCTGCTGGGTTGTATTTATAGTTCCAACCATCTTTCCCGTCTGGGTTAATTCTATATTCCAACCAGCTTTCTTCTGGTATGATTTATTAGCTTTCAACCATCGTTCCTGCTGGGAATGTATTTATAATTTTATAATTTCAACCATCTTTTCCTGCTTGGGTTGTAACACCATGATATGTGTTTAATTTATTTCTCTTAATGATAAATTTCAACCCATCTTTTTCCTTGCTGGGTTGTAAATTATTATTTATCAATTCAACCATCTTTTCGCTGCTGGGTCTGTTTTATTAATTTAGAGTTTCAACCATGTTTTCTGCTGCGTTGGTTGTAATTATGTTATTTATAATTTCATATCCAATCTTTTCACACTGTGCGGTTTTGTAATATATAGTTTCAACCATCTTTTTCCGTAATTTTATTTATAATTTGAAACATTTTTCCTTCGCTGGGTTGTAATTTATTATTTATAATTTTCAACCATCTTTTCACCACTGGGTGTATTCATAG
>NW_019946232.1:0-26828 GCF_002910315.2 Salvelinus sp. IW2-2015 | reverse complement strand
TTTCAACCATCTTTTTCCGTAATGTTTATTTATAATTTGAAACCATCTTTTCCTTCTGGGTGTATTTATAGTTTCAACACTAAAAAGAAAAGGTTTCTAAAGTGTCCTTTAGGGGTTCTTCAAATGTAAACTGTTGGGGAACCTTCATACAGGTGAAGTCAGAAGTTTACATCCACTTAGGTTGGAGTCATTAAAACTCCCTTTTCAACCACTCCACACATTTCTTGATAGCAAACTGTAGTTTTGTCAAGTCGGTTAGGACATCTACTTTGTGCATGACACAAGTCATTTTTACAACAYTTGTTTACAGTTTATTTCATGTATAATTCACTGTATCACAATTCCAGTGGGTCAGAAGTTTACATACACTAAGTTGACTGTACCTTAAAACAACTTGGAAAATTCCAAAAAATGAAGTCATGTCTTTAGAAGCTTCTGATAGGCTAATTTACATCATTTGAGTCAATTGGAGGTGTAACTGTGGATGTATTTCAATGCCTACCTTCAAACTCAGTGCCTCTTTGCTTGACATCATGAGAAAATCAAATGAATTCAGCCAAGACCTCAGAAAGAAAATGTAGACCTCCACAAGTCTGTGTCATCCTTGGGAGCAATTTCCAAATGCCTGAAGGTACCACGTTCATCTGTAAAAAACAATAGTACGCAAGTATAAACCCCATGGGACCACGCAGACATCATACCACTCAGGAAGGAGATGCATTCTGTATCCTAGAGATGAACGTACTTTGGTGCAAAAAGTGCTAATCAATCCCAGAACAACAGCAAAGGACCTTGTGAAGATGCTGGAGGAAACAGGAACAAAATATCTATATCCTCAATAAAACGAGTCCTATATCGACATAACCTGAAAGGCCGCTCAGCAAGGAAAAATCCATTGCTCCAAAACCGCCACAAAAAAAGCCAGACTAGGGTTTGCAACTGCACATGGGGACAAAGATTGTACTTTTTGGAGAAATATCCTCTGGTCTGATGAAACAAAAAATAGAACTGTTTGGCCATAATGACCATCGTTATGTTTGGAGGAAAAATGGGGAGGCTTAGAAGCCGAAGAACACCATCCCAACCGTGAAGCACGGGGGTGGCATCATCATGCTGTGGGGGTGCTTTGCTGCAGGAGGGACAGGTGCACTTCACAAAATAGATGGCATCACGAGGAAGGAAAATGGTGTGGATATATTGAAGCAACATCTCAAGACGTCAGTCAGGAAGTTAAAGCTTTGTTGCAAATGGGTCTTCCAAATGGACAATGACCRCAAGCATATTTCCAAGCTGTGACAAAATGACTTAAGGACAACAAAGTCAAGGTATTGGAGTGGCCATCACAAATGTTTGGCCCAAGTTAAACAATATATAGGCAATGCTACCAAATACTAATTGAGTGTATGTAAACTTCTGACCCACTGGGAATGTGATGAAAGAAATTAAAGCTGAAATAAATAATTATCTRTAGTATTTCTCTGATATTTCACTTTCTTAAAATAAAGTGGTGATCCTAACTGACCTAAGACAGGGAATTTTTTACTAGGTTTTAATGTCAGGAATTGTGAAAAACTGAGTTTAAATGTATTTGGCTGATGTGTATGTAAACTTCCGACTTCAACTATATGTTAATATATTATTATTATATGTTAATAACATTGCCAAAGCAAGTGAAATAGATAATAAACCAAAGTGAAATAAAAAATAAAAAATTTGAAGTAACATTACACATACAGAAGTTCCAAAAGAATAAAGACATTTTCAAAAGTCAGATTATGTCTATATACCGTGTTGTAATGACGTGCAAATAGTTAAAGTACAAAGGGAAAATAAATAAGCATAAATATAGATTGTATTTACAATGGTAAAATTTAGAATGGTTTGTTCTTCACTGGTTGCCCATTTCTTGTGGCAACAGGTCACAAATGAAGGACCTGTCCTCGTCTGTGTACCTGCAGACACAAAATAAACAGTTCAGGCATCTGCACCCAATACAGCTTTCAACCTATTCTTATAACCTTCTTAACTCTTTGTTGATTGATATCCATTGAATTGTCTCCATTTTCTGTTTTAGAAAGATTTGCACAAATTGGAAAAGATAGATGGAATAGATGAAACATTTAGATCATACAAGGGACCTTAAATTGAGGAGAGCTTAATTTAAAAAATGTTAAGTTAAGTGCCTGCATCTCCTGTCCTTTCAAATTCAATTCCAAATGTTTCAGTTGGGCAATTAGTTCCCTTCAAGAACCCCCTCCCCACCACCAACAACTAAGGAGGTTCCTCGTTGAACCGTACCTCCTAACCTTTTGGGGGCAATTTTCAGTGCCAAGAACCCTAAGGTTCTTCAAAGAACTTTGAGGATCTAAGAAGAACCCTTGTTGAACCCCTCGTTTTTTAGAGTGTAGAAGAAGATAAAAAAAAGAAATGTAAAATATATWTTTTTTATACATTGTATAATTGTACTGTACGCAGCAGTTGTCTAGGGATGAGTCCTTGTTTAATATATCCACATGAATCATGAGCGTTAATATCCTTAAGGGATTTGCACGTAACAACGTAGTAACATGCACACGTATATACGGACTTACTTGCTGATATTCATTCAAATGTTTATTTTTCTATTTCAGCGCTCCAGGCAGTGGCCCCAAGTTCAAGTCTACTACTGTAGCGGTGGACGCCAGTTGCAGAGAGAGCTGTACCAACGGACTGTCAGAAGAGAGCCACAACTCCACAGTGCTGGAAACAGGGACCCACAACCATACCACAGGCACCAGCACTGGCCTGGCCTCCAACAGCAAGACCCAGCAGACACTGTACTGGCCCTACAACGGCAAGGCCAAGAAACAAACTTACAAAAGGCACAAAATCGCCTTCTCATTCTCCTTCCCGAAGAAAGCGTCCGTGAAGCTGGAATCTGCAGCGGCGGTGTTCTGCGAGAACACAGAGGAGGGTTCCAAAGAACGTATCGGAACACAGAAGCTCAGAATTCCCCTCGTTGAGTTGAACATCCCTGGACGGGGTTGTGCGGGTGTGGAGACTAATGGCACTAAGCCTGGTGATCTCAGCCCTAACAGTGTTAGTGACGGGAGCCAGAGGTCATCAGATACACTGTCCAGGTCTGACATCCACATGCCACCACAGGTCTCACATCTGTATTCTGTCCTGGTTAACTCTGAGGATATCGCCAGACATTATGTGTCCTCTGTCTCCCAATTACCTGCATCCCCTTGTCACATTCCCTTAGATGACCCAGACACAGTACTAGATACACAGAACTCTGAGGAAACTCAGAGAAACAGCCCGACAGAGGCTGAACCGGAAACAAGCAAACAGCAACAAGTTCATAAAGTAGAAAGGAGTGTCTCGGGGGAAGAAAACTCCTCCATTAGCAGTTCCTTTTCAGAGGTCATCGCCAGTTCCGATGGTCCCCCTGAGAACGACTCCTGCCCCTCTCAGTCCTCTGAGTGTCCTGGGACTGCGAGAGAGAAAGGAGAAGACATTACGGCAGTGGTGAAGACACTGTCGTGTCCTTTCACCAAGCCCAGTCAGCCGTTCTTCTCTGTGCTCAGCAAAGATGGATACACTGTTCTCCAATGGCCTTCAGAGATGCTGACCTTCACCAGGACAGAGCCCTGTTTCTCCTACAGCTGCAACCCCCTCCATTTTGACTTTAAGGCCTCGCAGCAGTCGCAGAGCAGGGCGAAGGTTAGTACTGGTGACAGTCAGAGTAAGACGGAGCTGAGGTTACCTGAGGCGTTGTGTATCGGCTCAACCTCTGTCTGTTCTGAGGAACTAATAGACAACAAGCACAACAAAGAGGCCTACTCAAGGCCAGACCATCATATCCCTATCAGAGATGACAGGGAGACAGTGGAGAGGAAGGATTGTCTCATATGTGAGCACCACATGAGTGACATAGYCACAGAAAGCTGCAGCTTGCAACTGAAGAGACAGAGCAGAGTCTACAGCAGTGGTAAATCTAGTAGTCAGTCAAAAGATCAGACTGGCAAGAGAGCAGCAGGCACCAAGAAATGGAAATCCAGAGACAGGCGCCATTACAGGAGCTACAAGAAGAAGAAGAGGAGGAGAAGGAGAAGGAGGAGAGGAGGATATGAGGAAGAGAGGCACAGAGAGATGGAGACGGATGGAGGCGTGGAGAGCGATGCGGAGAAATGCAACACATTCCAGAGACAGTCAGAGTGTAGGGAAGGACTTGATAGCCAATTTAGAGTCCCCACTTCACAGCGAGTGCAGCCATTAGAGAAGTCAAAGCAATCAGCTCAAAATCCGGCTGACAGTGGCCACGCTGCCCCCGAGGACAGGGAGAGAGAGAGGGTGAAAAGAGAGAGGGAGGAGAGAGAGGGGGAGGAGAGAGAGAGGGAGAAGAGGGAGGAGAGGGAGAGGGAGGAGAGGGAGAAAGAGAGAAGCAGACAGGAAACAGCAGGCAGCGTAAACGGATCAGCGGGCAGCCTCAGTCTCTCTGATGAGGGCGCCACGGATTCTGAAAAGGTGTTCGGGAGCGACGGCAGGACAGACCCAGTCGATCCATCAACAGAACAGAGAAACGCTGCAGGACACGGCTCACAGAGCTCACAGAGCCACGACAACCCCTGCACAGAGAACCCTGCTGTGGCTGTTGGACAAAACAGAACCATGGTGATGACACATCTGTCACCACAAAGCCCAGGGACCATTACCCAAAAACCAAGCACGACTAAATCCCTTTCACCAGAGAGCTGTGGTAAAGACTGTTGTATCGGTCAATCGTTGAGAAGGAAACGGACAGCATCATCTTTGCTTGACGCTGATGAGCTGGGCCTTGACCACCAGGTTCCATGCACCAAGTGTCAGTCACCTGTAATGGTAGAGCCCAATGGGCCAGATGGTTCAATGGTTGAGGAGGGGTCCTCTTGGTCAGTCTGTGTTTCCTGTGGTGGGGCGGGGAGACAGAGGAAGAGACAGAGAGGGGCCAGTTATGCTCCTCACATCTCAGAACCTCCTGTAGGTCACAATGTTCACATCTCAGACCTTCCTGTAGGTCACAATGTTCACATCTCAGACCTTCCTGTATGTCACAATGTTCACATCTCAGACCTTCCTGTAGGTCACAATGTTCACATCTCAGACCTTCCTGTAGGTCACAATGTTCACATCTCAGACCTTCCTGTAGGNAATGTTCACATCTCAGACCTTCCTGTAGGTCACAATGTTCACATCTCAGACCTTCCTGTAGGTCACAATGTTCACATCTCAGACCTTCCTGTAGGGCACAATGTTCACATCTCAGACCTTCTTGTAGGTCACAATGTTCACATGGCAGAACCTCCTGTGGATGTACTGTCTGATGACAGATGTAAGCTGAACGTCCAGAATCGAATGAATACAGATGTAGAATACCCTGTGATTAAAGGTCCACTGGCCAGCTGTAGTACCCCGAGTCAGCCAGCTGTAGAGCACAGCAGTAAGTCAATGGGAGGCTCTCCTCGGCTCCAGATCCAGAACAATGTTCCCAGCATGAAAGAAGACAGAGCCTCCTCTCCCTCTCAACCTGGGCCTGTACAAGATCCCCCAAATCCCCCAGAAAGAATCAGTTTTACTCATGAAAACAAAAACATCACTATTTGTGTCCAAAACTCTCCCACCGTTTCTCTCCCGATCATGGTACATCATCTAGAAATGGGCAACAATGGACAAGATTGTATAAGAAGACAAACAGTGACATTAGCAGCTCATGTCAGTCCACCGGGTGCGAGAGAGATCACCCCTCCATTCATCCCTCCACAGAGGTTTCAGATACAGAATGCGAGTCTGGACAAATCGTGTCAGCATAGTCTCCAGAGCTACCCTAACCAACAGAGGTGTCGCCCTGGGATTAGGGTTCATGAGGAGAGGGGGATCAGGGAGGGCCTGAGGCCAGGAGGCCTTAACATTACAGGCAGCCCGTGTAGTCCCTATCATAGACCAGCTAGCCCTTACCACAATCACAGACCTCCAAGTTTCCATCCGCAGCACCCGTCTGACGGCATGGAGAAACACCACTGTGTCGTTCAAATACAGACCCATAGACACGTTCTCCATCACCATCAGCAACACCAGGTGTTCCCAGGGAAGATGAACCCTGTCTTGCCTGGGTCTCCTGTCCCCATGTCCCCCTCCTGTCCTCGCATGCTGCACCCCGTCCACCTGTCTCCCATGCCTACCGGGTCCATCACCATCCAACACACCATCCTCCACCATCAGCACCACCAGCACCACCAGCACCACCATGCCTACCACCATGCAGGCTTCCTGCCCCCTCATCCCCAGCCCCCTCTCTTCCCCCAGGTCATGCCAGTCCCAGTCAGCCGCCGGCCTATGGGAGTGGATATATGTCCCCCTGGACCGCCTCCCTTTCTTACCTCAACACCGCATCTCTCTGTTGTGGCAACGCCCAGTTTACACCACCACCCAATGGCAGTGACGTTCCACGCCATGCCCCGCCCAACCATGTTCCCTCCCTCGATGCTTCAGTCACACCCACATTCCACCGTCATCCCACTGCAGCCCATGTTTTAAGACAACACATCCCCACTGCAGCCCATGTTTTAAGACAACACATCCACACTGCAGCCCATGTTTTAAGACAACACATCCCCACTGTAGCCCATGTTTTAAGACATCACATCCCACTGCAGCCCATGTTTTAAGACAACACATCGCACTGCAGCCCATGTTTTGAGAACAAACACATTCGTCCGCACTGGCAGGCCCATGTTTTAAGACATTCACATCCCACTTGCACCCCATGTTTTTAAGACATCACATCCCACTGCAGCCCAAGTTTTAAGACAACACATCCACTGCAGCCCATGTTTAGAAGACAAACACATCCCACTGCAGCCCATGTTTTAAGACATCTACATCCCACTGCCAGCCCATGTTTTAGACATCACATCCCACTGCAGCCCAAGTTTTAAGACAACACATCCCACGGCAGCCCTGTTAAGACAACACATCCCACTGCAGCCCAGTTTTGAACATCGATCCTCCTGCACGTTGAATCGATCCCACTGCAGCCCATGTTTTAAGACATCACATCCTACTGCGGCCCATGTTTTGTAGACATTTCACATCCCACTGCAGCCCATGTTTTTGAACATCACATCCCACTGCAAGCCCATGTTTTAACGACATCACATCCACTGCAACCCATGTTTTAAGACATCACATCCCACTGCGGCCCTTGTTTAAGACATCACATCCACTGCACCCATGTTTTTAAGATATCACATTTGCCCACTGCAGCCCATGTGTTTTAAGACATCACATCCTCACTGCAGCCCATGTTTTAAGACATCACATCCCACTGCAACCCTTGTTTTAAGACATCACATCCACTGCAGCCATGTTTTGAGACATCACATCCCGACTGCAGCCCATGTTTTAAGACATCACATCCCACTGCAGTCCCATGTTTTAAGACATCACATCCTCACTGCAACCCATGTTTAACACACATCCCACTGTGCCTTGTTTTAAGACATCACAACCCACTGCAGCCCATGTTTTAAGACATCACATCCCACTGCAGCCCATGTTTTAAGACAACACATCCCACTGCAGCCCATGTTTTAAGACAACACATCCCACTGCAGCCCATGTTTTAAGACATCACATCCCCACTGCAGCCCATGTTTTGAGACATCACATCCCACTGCAGACTATTCAATCATGTTTCTTTTTGTTGCTTCCAACAAAACATTTAATTTACTTCCAGTTATTACTTTTTTCATGTAGTTTTGTCCTTATCTTCATGTAACATCCAACCCTGTTGTATCAATGGAAATGCTTCTGTAGTATTGAGAGTGATACGTGCCTTTCATTCATACTATATTAGACAGAAATATTTCCTTTAGAGAGACAATCAAGCATAACTAAAGAATTTGGACGTGTGCACATTTAAAACCAGTCCGATGTAGAAACTGTCGCAGGCAGATTCATTATTAACGTCTGTGTTTTTCTGCTAGTGATGTGCTTCAATAGTCTACCTTTGGGCATTTAATGCAATACTAGTTCAATTAAACGTGAACACACACAACAAAGTGCTGTATCTAGTGTAATAGCGTGTGTCGATGACGTTCACTCTACGTTCATTTGCTTTCCTAAACGATGACAATTCATTCATGTAACATTTACTCCTGAATTGATCCAGATACTACAGTATTCCAAAAGTATTTTTTTTTTATGTCCTAAAATATGTTCTTTGTAAGGATTTACCCATCTGACTCTAAAATTAATTTGACCACTATTTTAATTTGACCACTATTTAAATTTGACCACTATTTTTATTTACTTATTTTTATTCTATTTTACAGCCATTCTTCCTTAGTTTCTGAACAAGAAACACAACTAATGTGGTCGGGTCTGGTGACTTCAACGTTACACGTCTTTATATTTGACGTAAATGAGACCCCTTCTGATTCTAAAGCAGGATAGCGTAGAAAAATGGGTTTAAAATGTCTAATCAACTAGTTTTCTTTGGTTTAAAAATGACCCAGTGTCTTTATAATCACGTAAAAAACCCAGATCTGATATGTAAACCTGGTTACCGTGTGGTTTCAAGCTTCTCCGTAGGTCTTCATGTAGCTGTAATACAGTAGATATACTCTCCTACATATTTATTTGGACAGTGAAGCTGCAGCATTTTGGATTAGAGATTTTTTTTAAATGGTTTATATGAGGCAACAGTACAGAATGTCACCTTTTATTTGAAGGTATTTTGATACTGGTTAGAAAGGTATGCATTTGATGTACTGTATCTAGTCCCTCCATTTGAAAGGTGTCATAAGTATTTGGACAAATTCACTTAAAGRGTATTACATTTTTTGTCAAAAAGAATGAATGGTCAATAATGTATTGTGTCATTTTGGATCGACTTTTACTGTAAATGAGAGTAGAATATGTTTCCCGAACACTACTACATTAATAATGCGTATGCTATCATGATTATGGACAATCATGAATTATTCATGAATGAATCATGAATGAATCATGAATGAATCATGAATGAATCATGAATAATGGTGACTAAAAAAGTGACAAAATTCATTACCCCTAAACATGTCTCACTCATCATTATTCATGATTTATTATCTGTTTATAGAATTATCTGTTTATTTTTATATTTTCTTTTACCTTTATTTAACAAGGCAAGTCTATTAAGAACAAATTCTTATTCACAATGACGGCCTACACAGGCCAAATCTGGACGACGCTGGGCCAATTGTGTGCCYCCCTATGGGACTCCCAATCACGMCCGGTTGTGATACAGCCTGGAATCGAACCAGGGTGTCTGTAGTGACGCCTTAAGCACTGAGATGCAGTGCCTTGGACAGCTGTGCCAATCGGGAGCAAAAAATCATGTTAGCATTCACATTAATGCATTTTCAGAAACATGTTCTATTCTTTCAATTAAAYTGACACAATACATTATTTACCGTACATTTCTATTGGCCACAACATAATCTGAAACGCKATCAAAACAAACATCAAATGCATAAAAACAAGTTAGAGACACAAGCTTGACGTAGTCATTGTGTGATAGGAGTATGGGATCAAATACTAAACSTTTGACAAAAAATGTAATACACTTGAAGTGAATTTTGTACAAATACTTATGACACCTGTGTGAGATGTGTCTGTGTGGGAGGAACGAGATACATAAAGTACTTTCATATCTAAACGGTTTATAAACAGATACGTATGAACGTAGTACCTTCTGTACTGTCGCTTCATATAAAACAGTTAATCTATGGAGACAAATTAAAAGTAGTAGCTTCACTGTCCAGATAAGTACGTAAAGGAGCGTAGCTGTTGCCGGGGTGAAAAAACGGTCCTACCATTCTGTTATATAATTAATTCCACTTGCTCTGAGAAATAAAAAAAATGACATGTTGTAAATTAGACATATTTATATTGTAAGATACAGTTCTGTTTTTATAGTAGCCTGATGAATTATTATCAACATTCAATTATGTTTTTACTAAAATTGTGTCAACAGAAGTAAAATTAAATCAATTAAATCATATTCCTACTTCTTGAGTCTCTTTGTGTGAGATGTGTCTGTGTGAGATGTGTCTGTGTGAGACGTGTCTGTGTGAGATGTGTCTGTGTGAGATGTGTCTGTGTGAGACGTGTCTGTATGCACCCTCTGTACCCGGTATAAATGACTACAGCAGCATGTTTGTCAAGTTGAGTGGAAATCTTTCTGCACAGAGGCATTAACAGAGAAGCTGTTTTGTGAGGTTTGTAAGACGGAGGCAATTTGTCTTGGAGATAAAATGCTGTTGAATATTTCATCTAAAGAGTTGTTGAGGGGAGAATTACAACAAACAACTAAAAGTGATGGTGGACATGCGGAGTAACACAAATTTAGTCAGTCTATTTTACAATGAGATGCAATAAATCTCCCACAGCCAAGGCGTGTCAAACACCCCACATGCTTTTCAACAGCTACATGACCTTCCAGAGCTCTACAGCTGTCCAAATAAATAGCCACTTTCACCTCCAGGCTTCGACAGTGTTTTCTCGTGTCCATTGAGTGACTTAAAGGATATAGMCAGGCTAAAGTCAAAGTAAAAATACATTATTACAAGGTCCCGATACACTTCCACCGGGGGAGGGTAGATCTACAGAGCGAAGTTTTTTGCTAGTTGTATCACCGTCTGACTGATGTGATGACAGTTTACAGCCGCTGAGGCATTACAGCAGGGATGAGAAACTGCAGGGCGCCAAATTCAAAACAACAGAAATCTCATGATTAAAATTCCTCAGACATACAAGTATTTCACACCATTTTAAAGATACACTTCTTGTTAATCCAACCACAGTGTCCGATTTCAAATAGGCTTTTCGGCGAAAGCACCACAAAAGATTATGTTAGGTCAGAGCCAAGTCACATTTTTCCAGCCAAAGAGAGGAGTCACAAAAATCAGAAATAGAGATAGAATTAATCACTAACCTTTGATGATCTTCATCAGATGACACTCATAGGACTTCATGTTACACAATACATATATGTTTTGTTCGATAAAGTTCATTTTTATATTAAAAAATCTTAGTTTCCATTGGCGCGTTATGTTCAGTAATGTTTTTCCTCCAAAACATCTGGTGATTTTGCAGAGAGCCACATCAATTTACAGAAATACTCAAAATAAACATTGATAAAAGTAACAAGTATTAAACATGGAACTTTAGATAAACTTCTCCTTAATGTCCTTTGTCAGATTTCAAAAAAACTTTACGGAAAAAGCACACCATGCTATAATCTGAGTATGGCGCTCAGAGCCCAAATAAACCATAAAGATATCCGCCATGTTGTGGAGTCAACAGAAGTCAGAAATAACATTATAAATATTCACTTACCTTTGATGATCTTCATCAGAATGCACTCCCAGGAATCCCAGTTCCACAATTAATGTTTGTTTTGTTCGATATAGTCCATAATTTATGTCCAAATACCTTCATTTTGTTCGCGCGTTCATTCCAGTAATCCACATTCATGACGAGCAGGTCAGACGAAAAGTCAAACAATTCCATTACAGTTCGTAGAAACATGTCAAACGATGTATAGAATCAATCTTTAGGATGTTTTTAACATAAATCATCAATCATCTTTCAACCGGAGAATTGCTTTGTCTTCAGAAATGCAATGGAAAGCATGTCGCTCTCACGTGAGCGCGCATGTTCAGCTCATGCCAGACACCTGACTCAAAGAGCTCTCCTTCCCTCATTCTTCACAGTAGAAGCATCAAACAAGGTTCTAAAGACTGTTGACATCTAGTGCAAAATGACCAATATCCCACTGTATATTGGATAGGCAAACCTACAAACCTCAGATGTCCCACTTCCTGGTTGGATTTTTTCTCGGGTTTTTGCCTGCCATATGAGTTCTGTTAAACTCACAGACATCATTCAAACAGTTTTAGAAACTTCAGAGTGTTTTCTATCCAAATCTACTAATAATATGCATATATTAGCCTCTGAGCCTGAGTAGCAGGCAGTTTACTCTGGGCACCTTTTCATCCAAGCTACTCAATACTGCCACCCAGCCATAAGAAGTTGACGTATCAAGATACAATATTGTAGTCAGGCAACATATGAGATGTGAATATGCAACATTTTGTTCCGAAATCGGAGTGTATTTTCTCTCGTGTAAGCTCAAATAATGGCTGCCATTTTTGATTTAAAGAAATATTACTATGCATACTTTCTGTTGAAGCTTGCATTGATGCATGCTTCAAAATATGTACAAACAGAGTACGCATTCGAGAAGTGCTCTCCCTGCTCCGTTTCGCATATTTTGATTTGGACTCGTACTCCGATGTGTGTGCTTGGAGCATGGTAGTGTACATTTTGAGAACACTCTCTTTTCTGCCACACCTCCTTTTCTCTCTGATCCAGCAACAGATGGTTAAGCCTTAGTCATCTCTCAGTGAGAGGGAAGGTTTTCGTTCACACCTCTATCTCTCTCTCTCTCTCTCTCTATCTCTTCCCCCCTCTCTTTCAGTGTTTGTCTCTCTAGCTCTTCCCCTCTCTCTCTCTTTTCCCCTCTCTCTCTTCCTCTCTCTCTCTCTCTCTCTCTCTCTCTCTCTCTCTCTCTCTCTCTCTCTTTCAGTGTTTGTCTCTTTCTCTCTCTCTGTGTCTCTCTCTCTAGGATTATTCACAGTTTGTGAGGTCACTCACCACCTGTTTCGATATTTCCTCAAGATCCAGAGATCTTGGACCTGATACATGGCACTTGAACTCCCACACCAGTGTCTCTCTACACCTAGCTGCCCACCAGGCAAAAACACTTCCCGTGGCTCTCACACCTGCTGTTAGAATGGATCATTTTATATTTATAATAAAAGTATCTCAGTCACTGATAACAACACATTTTAGTTTGTTCATTAGGGGGTGAAATTCAGATCTGAGTTAAGCAAGCGTAAATGGAACGTAATTCCCATTTTATGCACTTATCTCTCTATGCGTATTCTGACCTTGAATTTAAGCATGATAATATCATGCTATTCACCCGCRATTCGTTTGGGGTGGAGATCAATGAAATGACGGTGTGTCTACAGACACGCTGTATTCTGATCTTGACCTAATTCCCTCATAATTCCACGACCTTTACGTGCGATGAAAGGATAAAGATGGCGCCGACGGAGATGGCAGCATCACGACTAGCTCTTAGAAAACTTTGCAGTATTTCGTTTTTTTCTGTAAAGTTTTTTACATTATTATCTCAGGAAATGCTTTGTGTCATTACATATAGCCGGGGAGAACTATTGGATATTAGAGCGGCGGTAACTCACCAGATCTACCAACATTACGACAAGGAATACGACTTCTCTAGAGCCAGATCCTCTGTTCACTCTCCCCAGAGGAACGGAACTTATTCCGGAGGCCGACTCAAAACATCGCCGGAGGTGAGGCACTCGAGGCGGCCTGCTGGTTTGACTTAGTAGGAGCCGCTACCGAGTATATTACTCGCTAATGTTCAATCTTTGGATAACAAAGTTGATGAGCTTAGAGCAAGGATTTCTTTCCAGAGAGACATCGGGGCCTGTAACATACTTTGTTTCATGGAAACATGGCTCTCTCGGGATACTCTGTCGGAGTTAGTAAAGCAGGATTCTCAGTACATCTCTCAGACAGGAAAGCAGAAGGGCGATGGGGGGGGGAGGGGGGGGTGTTTCATGATAAACGGGTCATGGTGTAATTTTAGGAACATACAGGAACTCAAGTCATTTTGTTCAACCGAACTAGAATACCTCACAATTAAATGCCGACCATATTATCTCCCAAGAGAATTCTCCTCCGTCATCGCCTCGGCCGTTTACATCCCGCCTCAAGCCGAAACCTCGTCGGCCCTCAAAGAACTTCACTGGAATTTATGCAAACCAGAAACCACATATCCTGAGGCTGCATTTATTGTAGCTGGGGATTTTAACAATGCAAATCTGAGGACTATACTGCCGAAATTCTATCAACATAATGACTGTCCTACTTGCGCTACTAAGACTCTCGACCATTGCTATTCATATTTCAGGGATGCTTACAAGGCCCTTCCCCGCCCTCCTTTCAGCAAATCGAACCACAATTCCATCTTGCTCCTCCCGTCCTATAGGTAGAAACTCAAACAGGAAGTGCTTCGTACTATTCAACGCTGGTCTAACCAATCGGAATCCAGGCTTCAGGATTGTTTTGATCACGTGGACTGGGATATGTTCTGGGTAGCGCATAGACGCATACACGGATACGGTGACTGAGTTCATAAGGAAGTGTATTGGAGATGTTGTACCATCTGTGACTATTTAAACCCTAACCAGAAACCGTGGATAGATGGAAGCATTCGTGTGAACCTGAAAGCGTGAACCACCACATTTAACAATGGGAAGATGACTGGGAATATGGCAGAATATAAACAGTGTAGTTATTCACTCCGCAAGGCAATCACACAAGTATATAGATAAAGTGGAGTCCCAATAAAAGAGCTCAGACACGTGACGTATGTGGCAGGAACTACAGACAATCATGGACTATATAAGGAAAACCAGCCACGTCGCCGAGCCCGACGTCTTGCTTCCGGACAGGCTAAACACATTCTTTGAACAGTGCCACAGACGCGGTCTGCTACCAAGGACAGTGGGTTCTCCCTCTCCGTGGCCGACGCGAGTAAAACATTTAAACATGTTAACCCTCGTAAGGCTGCCGGTCCAGACAGCATCCTTAGGCACGTCCTCAGAGCATGCACAGACCAGATGGCCGATGTGTTTACGGGCATATTCAATCTCTCCCTATCCCAGTCTGCTGTTCCCACATGCTTCAAGATGGCCACCATTGTTCCTGTACACAAGAAGGCAAAGGCAACTGAACTTAACGACTATCGCCCCGCAGCTCTGTCATCATTAAGTGCTTTGAGAGACTAGTCAAAGTTCATATCAGCTCTACCTTACCTGCCACCAAAAACGCATTTCAATTTGCTTACCGCCCCAATAGATCCATAGACGATGAAATCGCCATCTCTCTGCACACTGCCCTATCCCATCTGGACAAAAGGAATACCTACTGTGGTATTGCAAAATAATTCACCCCCTTGGCATTTTTGTTGCCTTACAACCTGGAACTAAAATAGATTTTTGGGGAGTTTGTGTCATTTGATTAACACAACATGCCTACTACATTGAAGATGCAATTTTATTTTATTTTTTGTGTGAAACAATCAAGAAATAAGACAAAAAAACAGAGAACTTGAGCGTGCATAACTATTCACCCTCCCAAAGTCAATACTTTTGTAGAGTCACCTTTTCAGCAATTACAGCTGCAAGTGTCTTGCGGAATGTCTCTATAAGCTTAGCACATCTAGCCACTGGGATTTTGGCCTATTCTTCAAGGCAAAACTCCTCCAGCTCCTTCATGTTGGATGGGTTCTGCTGGTGTACAGCAATCTTTCATTTTAAGTCATACCACAGATTCTCAATTGGATTGAAGTCTGGGCTTTGACTAGGCCATTCCAAGACATTTAAATGTTTCCCCTTAAACCATTCGAGTGTTGCTTTAGCATTATGCTTAGGGTCATTGTCCTGCTGGAAGGTGACCCTCCGTCACAGTKTCATATCTCTGGAAGACTGAAACAGGTTTCCCTCAAGAATTTCCCTTTATTTAGCGTCATCCATCATTCCTTAAATTCTGATCAGTTTCCCAGTCCATGCCGATGAAAAACATCCCCACAAAATGATGCTGCCACCACCATGCTTCACTGTGGGGATGGTGTTCTCGGGGTGATGGGAGGTGTTGGGTTTGTGCCGGACTTAGTATTTTCCTTCATGGTCAAAAGCAACATTTTTGTCTCATCTGACAAGAGTACTTTCTTCCATATGTTTGAGGAATCTCCCACATGCATTTTGGCAAACACCAAATGTGTTTGCTTATTTTTTTCTTTAATAAATCCTTTTGTCAATAGGGGGGCGCTATTTTCACTTTGTAAAAAATCGTGCCCAAATTAAACTGCCTCGTACTCTATTCTTGCTCGTACAATATGCATATTATTATTACTATTGGATAGAAAACACTCTCTAGTTTCTAAAACCGTTTGAATTATATCTGTGAGTAAAACAGAACTCATTTTGCAGTAAACTTCCTGACAGGAAGTGAAAAATCTGAAATCGAGGCTCTGTTCCAGGGCCTTCCTATTAATTTGCCTGAAATCTATGGATATACATGCACTGCATACGCCTTCCACTAGATGTCAACAGGCAGTGAGAGGTGGAATGGGGTGTCTAGCTTGATCTGAGGCCGAACAAGAGCTTCTGGAATGACATGTCTGGAAATMTCATTGTCTTGGAAGGCGCGAGAAGGAACCKGAGATTGCCTATGATTGCTATGATAAAAACATCATAAAGTAGTTTTTTTAAACCSAGTTATATCAGTTTATTGAACGTTTATTGCGAGTTTTGGAATTTTCTTTTCTTTGCGTCATGTGAAGTTGGCCACGTTTGCGCCACATGGCGCAAACTATATCATTGTGTTTACTTGATAGCTACCTACACAAATAGCTAGCTAGAACAAAGTGTTAAGATTTAAAAAATCATTTAAAAGCAATACAAATAAAAGTTCTCCAGTAGGCATCTACAGAGGGAGCTAAGAGCTGTGTTGTCAGTCATTTCCCAGCAACTTGAGTAAAAAGGCAGATCCTCAGGAGGACACACTATGGTTGCTAATTTGACAGGAGAAGAGGACATTCTAAAACCAAACAACGATTATTCTGGACAAAGGACTCCTTGTACAAGATTCTGATGGAAGCTCAGCAAAAGTAGGAACCATTTATGATGTTATTTCGTWTWTTTTTTTTTWTATKTATWTTTTTTTTAGTATTTCTGTGGAAAATGTTTAGTCATATTTTCCGCCCTTATTTTGGGCGCTGTCTCGCTATAACGTAAGCTGTATGTCGTACTAAAGTTATTTWWAAAAATCTAACACAGCGGTTGCATTAAGCACTAGTGTATCTTTKATTTGCTGTACAACATGTATTTTTTAGTAAAGTTTATAATGAGTTATTTGATTAGATTAGGTGACTGTCCAAGATATCTCCGGAGAATRTTGTGCATTTTGACTACGTATTCACATTGTAAAACCACGATTTATACCGCTAAATATGCACATTTTCGAACAAAACATATATGTATTGTGTAACATGATGTTATAGGACTGTCATCTGATGAAGTTTGTCAAGGTTAGTGAATAATTTTATATCTTATGCTGTTTTTTTGCGATCGCTACCTTTGCGGTGAATGAATGCAGTTGTGTGGTTGGCTATTGTATTAAGCTAATATAATGCTATATTGTGTTTTCGCTGTAAAACACTTAAAAAATCTGAAATATTGGCTGGATTCACAAGATGTTTATCTTTCATTTGCTGTACACCATGTATTTTTCATAAATGTTTTATGATGAGTATTTAGGTATTTCACGTTGCTCTCTGTAATTATTCCGGCTGCTTTGGTGATATTTGTGATGGTAGCTGCAATGTAAAACTATGATTTATACCTCAAATATGCAAATTTTCGAACAAAACATAGATTTATTGTATAACATGTTATAAGACTGTCATCTGATGAAGTTGTTTCTTGGTTAGTGACTAATTTTATCTCTATTTGGTCGGTTTTGTGATAGCTACCTATGCGGTAAAAAATTGTGAAAATATGCGGTTGAGTCTTTTGCTATTGTGGTTAGCTAATAGAAATACATAGTGTTTTCGCTGTAAAACATTTAAAAAATCGGAAATGATGGCTGGATTCACAAGATGTGTATCTTTCATTTGGTGTCTTGGACTTGTGATTTCATGATATTTATATGCTAGTATTTACTTGTGGCGCTATGCTAGGCTATGCTAGTCAGCTTTTTACTGATGAGGATGCTCCCGGATCCGGGATGGTGACCCAGTAGAAGTTTTAAGCAATGGCTTTTTTCTGGCCACTCTTCAGTAAAGCCCAGCTCTGTGGAGTGTACGGCTTAAAGTGGTTCAATGGACAGATACTCAAATCTCCACTGTGGAGCATTGCAGCTCCTTCAGGGTTATCTTTGGTCTCTTTGTTGCCTCTCTGATTAATAATGCCCTCCTTGCCTGGTCCGTGAGTTTTGAAATAAACTAATAAATAAAGAAATGTGTATTGTCACGTAAAACCCTCACCACCCTCTGGAGAGCCTTACGGTTGTGGGCGGTGCAGTTTCTGTAACAGGCGGTGATGCAGCCCGACAGGATGCTTTCAATTGTGCATCTGTACAAAAAAATGGTGAGGGTTTTACGTGACAATACACATTTCTTTAGCCTCCTGAGGTTGAAGAGGCTCTGTTTCACCTTCTTCACCACACTGTCTGTGTGGGTGGTCCATTTCAGTTTTGTCGGTGATGTGTACGCCCAGGAACTTAAAACTTTCCACTTTGTCCACTGCTGTCCCTTCGATTTGGATAGGGGGGTGCTTCCTGGATAGGGGGGTGCATTAACGGGGGCAAACTACCTGCCCTCCAGGACACCTACACCACCCGATGTCACTGGAAGGCCATAAAGATCATCAAGGACATCAACCACCCGAACCACTGCCTGTTCACCCCGCTATCATCCAGAAGGCGAGGTCAGTACAGGTGCATCAAAGCTGGGACCGAGAGACTGAAAAACAGCTTCTATCTCAAGGCCATCAGACTTTTAAACAGCCATCACTTGCACATTAGAGGCTGCTGCCTATAGGCATATACTAGGAATCACTGGCCACTTTAAGGAATGGAACACAAGTCACTTTAACAATGTTTACAAATCTGCCATTACTCATCTCATATGCATATARTGTTTTCTATAGTATTCTACGGTATCTCATTCACTTACTAATCCTTACATAGCCTCGCTACTGTTTTTTCACTGTTGTTAATATTTCTTTACTTATCTATTGTTCACCTAATACCTTTTTTTTTTACTTAAAATTGCACTGTTGGTTAGGACTGTAAGTAAGCATTTCACTGTAAGGTTGTACAGTGCCTGTTGTATTCGCATTTCACTGTAGGTTGTACAGTGCCTGTTGTATTCGCATTACTGTAAGGTTTACAGTGCCTGTTGTATTCGGCATTCACTGTAAGGTTGTACAGTGCCTGTTGTATTCGCATTTCACTGTAAGGTTGTACAGTGCCTGTTGTATTCGGCATTTCACTGTAAGGTTGTACAGTGCCTGTTGTATTGCATTTCACTGTAAGGTTGTACAGTGCCTGTTGTATTCGGCATTTCACTGTAAGGTTGTACAGTGCTGTTGTATTCGGCATTTCACTGTAAGGTTGTACAGTGCCTGTTGTATTCAGCATTTCACTGTAAGGTTGTACAGTGCCTGTTGTATTCGGCATTTCACTGTAAGGTTGTACGTGCCTGTTGTATTCGCATATCACTGTAAGGTTGTACAGTGCCTGTTGTATTCGGCATATCACTGTAAGGTTGTACAGTGCCTGTTGTATTCGGCATATCACTGTAAGGTTGTACAGTGCCTGTTTGTTCGCATATCACTGTAAGGTTGTACAGTGCTGTTGTATTAGCATTTCACTGTAAGGTTGTACAGTGCCTGTTGTATTCAGCGGCACGTGACAAATCCTTTGGTTTGATTTGTTATCTTGCTTTACTCATCTCTTTATGTATATACTGTTTTTCTATACTGTACAGTGGGGCAAAAAAGTATTTAGTCAGCCACCAATTGTGCAAGTTCTCCCACTTAAAAAGATGAGAGAGGCCTGTAATTTTCATCATAGTACACTTCAACATGACAGACATAATGAGGAAAAAAATCCAGAAAATCACAATGTAGGACTTTTAATGAATTTAAAATGTTATTTAACCACACGTCAGTGTGGTTGTTCCTGAGGATCGCTAGCAACAATGAATCATATTAGGCTAACGTATAACAAGTTGAACAATAATTTGGGACATCCTATATGAATCATTATTGGAACTCGGCCCATACTGTAGCAGTTTAAAACCTGGAGCCTGGCGTACGGTCCACGACCATACTGTAGCAGTTTAAACCTGGAGCCTGGCGTACGGTCCACGACCATACTGTAGCAGTTTAAACCTGGAGCCTGGCGACGGTCCACGACCATACTGTAGCAGTTTAAACCTGGAGCCTGGCGCACGGTCCACGACCATACTGTAGCAGTTTAAACCTGGAGCCGTACGGTCCACGCATACTGTAGCAGTTTAAACCTGGAGCCTGCGCACGGTCCACGACCATACTGTAGCAGTTTAAACCTGGAGCCTGGCGACGGTCCACGACCATACTGTAGCAGTTTAAACCTGGAGCCGGTACGTCCACGACCATACTGTAGCAGTTTAAACCTGGAGCTGGCGTACGGTCCACGACCATACTGTAGCGTTTAAACCTGGAGCCTGGCGTACGGTCCACGACCATACTGTAGCAGTTTAAACCTGGAGCGGTACGGTCCAGCGCACCATAACTGGGACCATACTGTAGCAGTTTAAACCTGGAGCCTGGCGTACGGTCCACGACCATACTGTAGCAGTTTAAACCTGGAGCCTGGCGTACGGTCCACGACCATACTGTAGCAGTTTAAACCTGGAGCCTGGCGTACGGTCCACGATCAATGGACCCGTTGGACACAGTTCCATGATTAGTTGGGGTTAGAATACTGTTCAACCACTACAGTACACTTTTCTCACCTTCCAATATTTCATGGATTGCATTATTGAATAAGACAACTTTCAGAATGAATAAAACTATAGTATTTTTTTTTTTACCAATATACTGAACAAAGATATAAACACAACATACAAAAAATGTCAAAGATTTTACTGAGTTACACTTCATATGAGATAATCAGTCAATTGATATAAATTCATTAGGCKCTAATCTATGGATTTCACATAACTAGAAATATACATATGTATCTGTTGGTCACAGATACCTTWAAAAAAAAGGTAGGGTGCGGATCATAAAAACCAGGAAGTATCTGGTGTGACCATTTGCCTCATGCAGAGCAACACCTCTCCTTCACATGGAGTTGATCAGGCTGTCGATTGTGGCCTGTGCAATGTTGTTCCACTTCTCTTCATTGGTTTTGTGAAATTGCTGGATTTTGGCAATAACTGGAACATGCTGTCGTACATGTCGATCCAGAGCATCCCAAACATGCTCAATGGGTGACATGTCTGGTGAGTATGCAGGCCATGGAAGAACTGGGACATTTTTAGCTTCTGGGAATTGTGTACAGATCCTTGCGATATGGGGCTGTGCATTATTATGCTGAAACATGTGATGGCGGCGGATGAATGGCACGACAATGGGCCTCAGGATCTCGTCACGGTATCTCTGTGCATTCAAATTGCCATAGATAAATTGCAATTGTATTTGTTATTCACAACGTGGACATCAGCAAACCGGTCGCCCACACGACACCATACACGCTGTCTGCCATCTGCCCGGTACAGTTGAAACCGGGATTCATCCATGAAGAGCCCATTTCTCCAGCATGCCAGTGGCCATCGAAGGAGAGCATTCGCCCGCTGAAGTAGGTTACAACGCCGAACTGCAGTCAGGTCAAGACCTTGGCAAGGATGACGAGCACGCAGATGAGCTTCCCTGAGATGGTTTCTGACAGTTTGTGCACAAATTCTTCGGTTGTCTAAACCCACAGTTTCATCTCAGACCATCCCGCAGGTGAAGAAGCCTGATGTGAAGGTCTCAGGCTGGTGTGGTTACACATGGTCTGCGGTTGTGAGGCCGGTTGGACGTACTACCAAATTCTCTAAGACAACGTTGGAGGTGGCTTATGATAGAGAAATTGACACTCAATTCTCTGGCAACAGCTCTGACGGACATTTTTTGCAGTCAACATGCCAATTGCACACTCCCTCAAAACTTGAGACATCTGTGGTATTGTGTTGTGTAACAAAACTGCACATTTTAGAGTGGCCTTTTATTGTCCTCAGCACAAGGTGCACCTATATAATGATCATTCTGTTTCATCAGCGTCTGATATGCCACACCTGTCAGGTGGATGGATTATCTTGGCAAAGGAGAAATGCTCACTAACAGGGATATAAACACATTTGCGGACACAATTAGAGAGAAATAAGCTTGTTGTGCGTATGGAACATTTCTGGGATCTTTTATTTCAGCAAATCAAACATGGGACCAACATATATACTTAATGTGTTWATATTTTTGTTCAGTGGTATGTTTTGTGTCTTGGCTCTCCAAACCTGTTTTTATAATTATTATTCATAAATACTTTCCTAACTCAAACAAATATTGTCACGTTCTGACCATAGTTCTTGTGTGTTTTGCTTGTTTTAGTGTTGGTCAGGACGTGAGCTGGGTGGGCATTCTATGTTGTGTGTCTTGTTTGTCCGTTTGGCCTAATATGGTTCTCAATCAGAGGCAGACGTCTTCAGACGAAGAGGAGGAAGGCTGCCGTTACAAATATACAAGATCAGAGTATTTTTTTATATACCAATTGGTGCTGAAAAGGAGATGAATATGTATGTATTTACATGGCTTTCTGTCATTGATCCCTAATATTCTGAACCGTTCTTTCCCTACATTATATTCTAGTGAGCCTATCACAAAAATTGTAATTAAAGGTACACCAAATTTAAAGGAATGGCTTTAGATAAATGTACTGAAAACCTCATTGTATTGCACAACGCATCACCGGGGGCAAACTACCTGCCCTCCGTGACAACTACAGCACCCGATGTCAARGGAAGGCCYWAAAGATCATCAAGGACAACAACCACCCGAGCCACTGCCTGTTCACACCGCTATCATCCAGAAGGCGAGGTCAGTACAGGTGCATCAAAGCTGGGACCCGAGAGACTGAAAAACAGCTTCTATCTCAAGGCCATCAGACTGCTAAACAACAATCACTAACTCAGAGAGGCTGCTGCCTACACTGAGACCCAATCCCTGGACACTTTAATAAATGGATCGCTAGTCACTTTAAACAATTCCACTTTAAATAATGCCACTTTAATAATGTTTACATATCTTACATTACTCATATCACATGTATYTACTGTATTTTATACCATCTATTGCACCTTGGCTATGCCGCTCGGCCATCGCTCATCCATATACTTATATGTACATATTCTCATTCACCCCTTTAGATTTGTGTGTATCAGGTAGTTGTTGGGGAATTGTTAGATAACTCGTTGGTTATTACTGCACTGGTCAGAACTAGAAGCACAAGCATTTTGCTGCACTCGCATTAACATCTGCTAACCATGTGTATCTGACCAATACAATTTGATCTGATTAATACTCCACGAGAAAATCTGTTTGCCTGCAAGTTGGATGGTTTTAAGCGATTGAATTACATGTATTCAGCGAGCGCCAGGTAACCACACCTGCAAAGTCCATTACGCCACTTCAGAAGGTAAGTCTGAATACAAACTACTGACGTGTGTAATCAGACTCTAGGTGATTTCCGGTGGAAATAAAATAGCATAAAAATACATCTTTAAATATACATTTTTGGTGACTACTATTTAACCTTTTATTTACATTTCCCGCTAGTTACATAAAACACATAACATTTAACATTTTCCCCTAGTTACATAAAATACTAAAAATGAAACATTTTCCCCCTGGTTCCATAAAACACCAAAACATTCTAAATTTTCTCAGCCGGCACTCCCAGTCTCTCTCTCTCTCTCTTCATAGAGCACATGTTGCCTCCAGACACTTGGACTGTCTCCCTTCCAAACACCCACGTATGTACAGCACTGGTTCTCCAGCTCAAATTATACAGGCAGAGACAAATACTTGTACAGATAAACAGAGCCTCTCCAAACCAAGTCCTATCTAAAGCTTCTAAGATGTCCACTGTTCCACACAACATGGAAGAGCTCTTGCTGATTGAACCCATATCTAATTATTGTATATTTATCAGTTAGTCATACATATATATATGTACATCATGAATCCAACTTTTGATCCTGTTGCTATTTATTGGTTGTGACTTGTCTCTGTAATAAGGATTAGGAGGAGATTGAGATTGGTGCATTAGTTTTGGGCCTTTTCCTTTCTGTTTGTTATCGCTATTTGTTGGACCTGACTAGATGGTAATCAGGAGGATACTGCTACATTTTGGTTCCTTCCTTTGTGTTTGTTGTTGTTGGTATTGTTTTGTTCTCCTCCAAGGTTAGCTCAGGGGTAAAGCAGAAACACAAACTGATGCAATGGAGCACCAGCAGCAATAATAATAGCACATTGCCCGGGTGTCAAGTCGCTAGCTGGCTGCTAAATTAAAGCTTAATTAACATTTCCTTTTTTTGAGAGCGAGGTTTTATTACCAGACGAAGACGAGTCCCGGGGTGATTTCACAATCATTATTATAAAATGGCAGCAATGTCTCTCTTGTTCTCTGCTAGAAGAAGAGCAGCTGTGTTATGGGGGCAATACACTTTAAAAGCTGCACCACTTATAAAAAGTTAACATTCTTTGTGAGTTGGCGTAGTTAACAGGCTTTGGTCTTCGAGGGTTGACTAGTGAAAAGTTATACTGGGTTATAAGTGTGTTTGCAACATACCGTAAACTACTGAGACAATAAATGAATACATTTAACTTTCTATCTTTTAAATGACAGTGACAACGTTCATGTAAAAATCGAATATTTAATGGTAACCCGGGACAACCGTGTTATTTTCTTCAAAAACTTGCAATGATACTTTTCTTCACAGGATAGCCATGCAAAAAAATCTACTGTATTTAAAAAAAATTTTTTAACTGAACAGGTATTTGTAGTTTTCCTCAATAGTTCTGTCACACCCTGACCTTAGTTATCTCTGTTTTCTTTATTATTTTGGTTAGGTCAGGGTGTGACGAGGGTGGGTATGCTAGTTTTGTCTTGTCTAGGGTTTTTGTAAGTCTAGGGGATTTGGTAGTCTAGGTATATGTATGTCTATGGTGGCCTGAATTGGTTCCCAATCAGAGGCAGCTGTTTATCTCTGATTGGGGATCATATTTAGGTTGCCATTTTTCCCTTTTGGTTTTTGTGGGTTCTTGATCTATGTTTAGTTGCCTGTCTGCACTATCCATATTCGCTTCACGGTTCGTTTTGTTTATTTTGTTRGTTTGTTCAGTGTTCGTTCATTTATTAAAGAAGAATGTACGCTTACCACGCTGCGCCTTGGTCTCCTCCTTGCGACGGCCGTGACGACTTCAGCAGCCTACTCAATCGCCTGCACACCTGTGCCATGTCCGCTGTAGCACAGAGAGACAAAAAGAGGTTCAAGTCTCTCAGTGTAACGTTCTTGTGTTTCTCCTCTAGAACCCCGGAAGGGTCTGAATTGCATTACCAGTTCTCCTGTGCTGTGAATTGCCTGGGTGTCTGTGGGCTGAAGCCAAAATGGCACCCTATTCCCTATGTAGTGCACTACTTTAGACCAGAGTCCTATGGCACCCTATTCCCTATATAGTGCACTACTTTTGACCAGAGGCCTATGGCACCCTATTCCCTATGTAGTGCACTACTTTAGACCAGGACCCTAGGAAATAGAGTGCCATTTGGAACGAATATACCCTTCCTCTTTTAGTTGACACATACATAGACCCACGTCCTCTCTCTTCCTCCTTCCTGTCTCCCACAGCAGCTGTTTAGCCTGGTTAGGAGATAACAGCCAATCCCCAAGTGAATAGCTACCTCTTGCCCTTTACTTTGTCACACAGTGCTTAACAACGGCCTCCCATCCCCAACCAATATAGCAGGGACACATGCCCCCCGTCCCCTTCCCCATCTAATATAATCAGAACACAATGACAGGTAAGGTAAGCTAAGAGAAGATTCTCACTCCCCTGTGTGGATGGCACGGTTCATGGAATAGTACATTTTTCCAAAAACCAATTGACTTCTGTTATTCATTCAGCACACAGGCAGCGTTGCAGTAGATCATCAATTCAACTTGAAGTGGACCATCATTTACATTCATCCTCTACCCGAGTGACTGGCCAAAAGGAGCACAGCATTTCAAGCCCTGTTGTGCTGATTCGATGTGACCCTTGTGATTTTTGTTGTTGTTGGGTTTTCTCACAAAAGGTTCTAGTTTATCAGCTTCTTAAGAGGAAAGTTGAGCAAGAACTTGATGATTGAAGATTTTCCCGACAGATTTTAAGCATACTTACAAACTCACAGTTTATGAGTAATCGTTCAGACTAAGGGGCCTGTGGGTCTTCCATTTTATAACATGTTTTCTCATGGGTTTATTTCAGTCTCTAATTAAACATAGCCCACAGTATCGCCTTCAGGAAACTCTCATACAACGCTGGGTTTGGGCACATTTAAACACACAAAAAAAATTGTATTTCATTATGGATGTTGTTAAGAGAGAAATTACACAAGCTAACACCTGACACTTGACACACAAACGGGGGTGATGTGAAGAAAAGAGCAACGATATATTTAGGTAGGAGAAATAGATGTTGGGTTCAATCAGCTACATCTGCGCCGAGGGTGTTGAAATAAGGACACGGCGTGTGACGCACTGTTCCCGGTGTACTACACCACTCTTGAGGAGGTCCCACAGGGCTCCGTTCAAGGGAAAGGGCACCATTTAGGATGCAAACACATACTATTTTAAATACTTTTTTTAAAAAGTACCTAATTTAGGCACAGATAGAAGTATTGGAGCATGTCATTTAAGGTCAGGAAGGATGAAGTATTCTCCTCTAATAGTACCAGTATTCTCCTTTAATAGTACCTGTATTCTCCTCTAATAGTACCAGTATTCTACTATAACAGTACCAGTATTC
>NW_019946231.1:22867-38497 GCF_002910315.2 Salvelinus sp. IW2-2015 | reverse complement strand
CAGTGGTTTAGAGACAGTGGTTTAGAGTCAGTGGTTTAGAGACAGTGGTTTAGAGACAGTGGTTTAGAGTCAGTTTGTTAGAAACAGTAGTTTAGAGTCAGTAGTTTAGAGTCAGTGGTTTATAGTCAGTGGTTTAGAGTCAGTAGTTTAGAGACAGTATTTTAGATCTAAGCGATTAACGGATGGAAAGACAGAGAGACAAAGATGGAGGGAGCGAGACATAGGAGGAGAGGAGGGAAAAACAGATGACCTGATATCCCCCCGTTCAGCTCCTAATCACAGGACAGAGTGATGGGGGAAGATTAGTAGAGAGGAAAGGTAAAGAAAGAGGAATGGAGAAAGACAAAGGGGACAACGGAAGGAGATAGAGGGAGACTAAGAGAGAGACAGGTAGTTGGAGAAAGAGAGATATAGAGACAGGAAGTTGGAGAAAGAGAGATATAGAGACAGGAAGTTGGAGAAAGAGAGATATAGAGACAGGAAGTTGGAGAAAGAGAGATATAGAGACAGGAAGTTGAGAGTCTGAAACCCTTTCTGAAGACTGTTGCCATCTAGTGGAAGCCCTAGGAACTGCAATCTGGGAGGATTTCGCCTCATAATAAACATGACCGCCATTGGAAACAGTGTTAGGCTGAATTATTTTGATGGTTTGTCCTCGGGGTTTCGCCTGTCATATCAGTTCAGTTCTCCAGGTGCTCTAGATCGACATGCTCCTGCGTCTCAGCTGGACTGACAGGTTTCCAGCGCCTCGGCAGAGGTGACTGGTCCGCTCCTGATCCCCGGGGTCGCCATTTTGGTCGGCGTCCTGCGGCTGGAGCAGGGTACTGTCACGTGTGCTCCCTCTCCGGTCTCTAGGTCACCAGGCTGCTCGTTATGACGCACACCTGTCACCATCATTACACGCACCTGCGTGTGGAAACAGGTTATTATGGACAGTAGTTACACCTAATGGAAACAGGTTATTATGGACAGTAGTTACACCTAATGGAAACAGGTTATTAGGATACAGTAGTTACACCTAATGGAGCAGGTTATTATGGACACGTGAGTTAACCTATGGAAACAGGTTATTAGGGACAGTAGTTTACACCTAATGGAAACAGGTTAATTATGGACAGTAGTTACACCTAATGGAAGCAGGTTATTAATGGACCAGTAGTTACAACCTAATGGAAACAGGTTATTATGGACAGTAGTTCACAATGGAAGACAGGTGTATTATGGACAGTTAGTTACACCTAATGGAAACAGGTTATTATGGACAGTAGTTCACACTAAATGGAAGAGGTTATTATAATATTGGATTGGACAGTTACAAGCTAATGGAAACAGGTTATTATGGACAGTTAGTTACACCTAATGGAAACAGGTTATTATGGACAGTAGTTACACCTAACGGAAACGGTTATTATGACAGTGTTAACACCTAAGGAAACAGGTTATTATGGACAGAGTTACACCTATGAAGCAGTTATTATGGACAGTTATGGTTACACCTAATGGACAGGTATTATGGACAGTAGTTACACCTAATGGAAGCAGGTTATTAATGGACAGTAGTTACACCTAATGGAACAGGTTATATTGGACTACCGTAGTTACACCTAAATCGGAAACGGTTATTATGGAACAGTTAGTATAAACATCCTAATAGAAACAGGTTATTATGGACAGTATACACCTAGGTAAACAGGTTATTATTGGCAGTAGTTACACCTATTGGAGAAGCAGTTATTATGGAACAGTTAGTTACACCTAATGGAAGCAGGTTATTATGGACAGTATAGTTAACACCTAATGGATAACAGGTTGGCTATATTATTGACAGAGTTATCACACCTAATGGAAGCAGGTATTATGCAGTAGTTACACCTAATGGAAGCAGGTTATTTGGCAGTAGTTACGACTATGAACAGTTATATGACAGTAGTTACACCTAATGGAAACAGGTTATTTTGGACAGTAGTCACCTATGGAAACAGGTTATTATGGACAGTAGTTACACCTAATGGAAACAGGTTATTATGGACAGTAGTTACACCTAATGGAATAGGTTATTATGGACAGTAGTTACACCTAATGGAAACAGGTTATTATGGACAGTAGTTACACCTAATAGAAACAGGTTATTATGGACAGTAGTTAACATAAATGGAAAAAGGTTATTTTACTTGAAATTAATACAGATTTAGTTAATTTACTTGTGTTATTCAAACATTGACTTGAGAAATAACAAATAGACATTTTTGTCAGGTTGACAAAATGTATTTAAGTATTCATGTTTCTTAGCTGTCATCAAGGCAAAGGGTGGCTACTTTGAAGAATCTCAAATATAAAATATATTTTGATGTGTTTAACACTTTTTGGTTACTACATGATTCCATATGTGTTATTTCATAGTTTTGATGTCTTCACTATTATTCTACAATGTAGAAAATAGTAAAAAATAAAGAAAAATCTTCTGACAGGCACTCCCCTCTCCCTATCTCTCCCTCTCTCCCCCCTATCTCTCTCCCTCTCTCTCCTCCTTAACTCCTCTTCTCACTCTCCCTTTCTCTCGCTCTCCCCCTCCTTACTTCTCTCCCTCCCTCCTATTGCTCCCCCCCACTTCCACAGACCAACCCCCCCTTACTCCAAATGTGCTGAGTAATCACCAGTTTCTACACAGTACGGAGGATACTCAGTTTTAGACGAGAACCAGGACCTGTTTATCATGAAGCCAGTCACACACACACACACACACACAGACACACACACACACTGACTCTAAAGAGGGATGAGGTTGCGAGCAGGTAGTTTGCAACACACACACCTACTAGCATAAATAAAGCTTCAGTAATGACGTTAGTAATGCGCTCAGATCCCTTCTTTCATTTGGCACCGGAGGGATGAGAGAAGAGAGGGATTAGGTAGGTTTAATCACACTGTGCTTTGCCTGGGTGGGTGGGAGGAGGGAGGGAGGGAGGGAGGGAGGGAGGGAGGAGGGGAGGGAGGAGGAGGGAGGGAGGAGGGAGGAGAGGGAGAGACATTTGAGATATCTTTATTATTTTGGAACTTTTGTGATTTTTATGAGAATGTTTACTGTTCATTTTTATTGTTTATTTCACTTTGGTTTAGTATCTATTTCACTTGTTTTGGCAAAGTAAACATATGTTTCCCATGCCAATAAACCCCTTAAATTGAGAGAAAGACAGAGAGAGAGACAGAGGGAGAGAGTGAGAGAGGTCAGGTTGCCAGGACCACAAATACAAATTCCATCTAGACACCGTTGCCCTAGAGCACATAAACATACCTCGGCCTAAACATCAGCGCCACAGGTAACTTCCACAAAGCTGTGAATGAGCTGAGACACAGGGCAAGAAGGGCATTCTATGCCATCAAAAGGAACATAAAATTCAACATATCAAGTAAGATCTGGCTAAAATACTTGAATCAGTTATAGAACCCATCGCCCTTTATGGTTGTGAGGTCTGGGGTCCGCTCACCAACCAAGAATTTACAAAATAGGACAAACACCAAGTTGTGACTCTGCATGCAGAATTCTGCAAAACTATCCTCCGTGTACAACGTAAAACACCAAATAATGCATGCAGAGCAGAATTAGGCCGATACCCACTAATTATCAAAATCCAGAAAGAGACGTTAAATTCTACAACCACCTAAAAGGAAGTGATTTCCAAACCTTCCATAACAAAGCCATCACCTACAGAGAGATGGATCTGAGCAAGCTGGTCCTGGAGCTCTGTTCACAAACACAAACACACCCCACAGAGCCCCAGGACAGCAACACAATTAGACCCAACCAAATCATGAGAAAACAAAAAGATAATTACTTGAGACATTGGAAAGAATTGACAAAAAACAGTTCAAACTAGAATGCTATTTAGCCCTAAACAGAGAGAACACAGTGGCAGAATACCTGACCACTGTGACTGACCCAAAATTAAGGAAAGCTTTGACTATGTACAGACTCAGTGAGCATAGCCTTGCTATTGAGAAAGGCCTCCGTAGGCAGACCTGGCTCTCAAGAGAACACAGTATAAGGGCTCAGGGCGAGACCCACATGCAAACACGGGAGGCAAATAGTTTGAGTCTCTGATATTTATTATAATCCAAGAGGCAACAGATCATAACAAGGTCAGGGTCTAGGAGGTACAGAGTTGCAGGCGGACAGGCTCCAGGTCAGGGCAGGCGGTATGGTCAGGCAGGCTCGACGTCAGGACAGGCGGTATGGTCAGACAGGCTCGACGTCAGGGCAGGCGGTATGGTCAGACAGGCTCCAGGTCAGGGCAGCGTTAGTCAGACAGGCTCCAGGTCAGGCAGGCGGGTTAAGTCAGACAGGCTCGGGGTCAGAGCAGGACGTTGGTCAGACAGCTCCAGGTCAGGGCAGGCGGTATAGTCAGACAGGCTCGGGTCAGGGCAGGGCGGTATAGTCAGCAGCTCCAGGTCAGGGCAGGCGCGGATGGTCAGAAGGCTCGGGGTCAGGCAGGCGGTATAGTCAGGCAGGCTCCAGGTCAGGGCAGGCGGTATGGTCAGACAGGCTCGGGTCATGGCAGGCGGTATAGTCAGGGCAGCGGTATGGTCAGACAGGCTCGAGGTCAGGACAGGCGTTATCAGGAGGCGCTCCAGGTCAGGGCAGGCGGTATGGTCAGGGCAGCGGTATGGTCAGACAGGCTCGAGTCAGGCAGGCGGTATGGCCAGGCAGGCTCCAGTCAGGGCAGGCGTATGGTCAGGCAGGCGGTATGGTCAGCAGGCTCGGGGTCAGGACAGGCGGTATGGTCAGACAGGCTCGAAGGTCAGGACAGGCGTATGGCCAGGCAGGCTCCAGGTCAGGGCAGGCGGTATGGTCAGGCAGGCGGTATGGTCAGACAGGCTCGAGGTCAGGACAGGCGGTATGGTCAGACAGGCTCGGGGTCAGGGCAGGCGTATGGTCAGACAGGCTCCAGTCAGGGCAGGCGGTATAGTCAGACAGGCTCGGGGTCAGGGCAGGCGGGTATAGTCAGGCAGGCTCCAGGTCAGGGCACGGTGTCAGACAGGCTCGGGGTCAGGGCAGCGGGGTATAGTCAGCAGGCTCAGGTCAGGGCAGCCGTATGGTCAGACAGGCTCGGGTCATGGCAGGCGGTATAGTCAGGCAGGCGGTATGGTCAGACAGGCTCGAGGTCAGGACAGGCGGTATGGCCAGGCAGGCTCCAGGTCAGGGCAGGCGGTATGGTCAGGCAGGCGGTATGGTCAGACAGGCTCGAGGTCAGGACAGGCGTATGGTCAGGCAGGCTCGGGTCAGGACAGGCGTATGGTCAGACAGGCTCGAGGTCAGGGCAGGCGGTATAGTCAGGCAGGCTCCAGGTCAGGGCAGGCGGTATGGTCAGACAGGCTCGGGGCAGGGCAGGCGTATAGTCAGGCAGGCTCCAGGTCAGGGCAGGCGGTATGTCAGACAGGCTCGGGGTCAGGGCAGGCGGTATAGTCAGACAGGCTGTATATATACATAATATGACATTTGTAATGCCTTTATTATTTTGAACTTCTGTGAGTGTAATGTCTACTGTTCATTATTATTGTTTATTTCTCTTTTGTTTTTATCTATTTCACTTGCTTTGCAATGATGTCGACGACATCCGATCCTCGTTGCTAAGTCAAACGACACCGCTGGTTCTGCTCACACTGCCCTACCCTGTGCTTTGACCTCTTTCTCCCCTCTCTCTCCAGATGAAATCTCGCGTCTTGTGACGGCCGGCCGCCCAACAACCTGCCCGCTTGACCCTATCCCCTCCCTCTTTCTCCAGACCTTTTCCGGAGACCTTCTCCCTTACCTCACCTCGCTCATCAATCATCCTGACCGCTGGCTACGTCCCTCCGTCTTCAAGAGAGCGAGAGTTGCACCCCTTCTGAAAAAACATACACTCGATCCCTCCGATGTCAACAACTACAGACCAGTATCCCTTCTTTCTTTTCTCTCCAAAACTCTTGAACGTGCCGTCCTTGGCCAGCTCTCCTGCTATCTCTCTCAGAATGACCTTCTTGATCCAAATCAGTCAGGTTTCAAGACTAGTCATTCAACTGAGGACTGCTCTTCTCTGTGTCACGGAGGCGCTCCGCACTGCTAAAGCAACTCTCTCTCCCTCTGCTCTCATCCTTCTAGACCTATCGGCTGCCTTTGATACTGTGAACCATCAGATCCTCCTCTCCACCCTCTCCGAGTTGGGCATCTCCGGCGCGGCCCACGCTTGGATTGCGTCCTACCTGACAGGTCGCTCCTACCAGGTGGCGTGGCGAGAATCTGTCACCGCACCACGTGCTCTCACCACTGGTGTCCCCCAGGGCTCTGTCTAGGCCCTCTCCTATTCTCGCTATACACCAAGTCACTTGGCTCTGTCATATCCTCACATGGTCTCTCCTATCATTGCTATGCAGACGACACACAATTAATCTTCTCCTTTCCCCCTTCTGATAACCAGGTGGCGAATCGCATCTCTGCATGTCTGGCGACATATCAGTGTGGATGACGGATCACCACCTCAAGCTGAACCTCGGCAAGACGGAGCTGCTCTTCCTTCCCGGGGAAGGACTGCCCGTTTCCATGATCTCGCCATCACGGTTGACAACTCCATTGTGTCCTCCCCAGAGTGCTAAGAACCTTGGCTGATCCTGGACAACACCCTGTCGTTCTCAACTAACATCAAGGCGGTGACCCGTTCCTGTAGGTTCATTGCTCTACAACATTCGCAGAGTACGACCCTGCTCACACAGAAGCGGCGCAGGTCCTAATCCAGGCACTTGTCATCTCCCGTCTGGATTACTGCAACTCGCTGTTGGCTGGGCTCCCTGCCTGTGCCATTAACTTCTTGCAACTATAGGGGGTGCTGTTCCGCATTAGCATATTGTGTCTCCAAATTTAAACTGCCTCGTGCTAAATTCTTGATCGTACAATATGCATATTATTGTTATTATTGGATAGAAAAACACCTTCTAGTTGTCTATAGAAGTGGATTTTGTCTCTGAGTGGTACAGAACAATTTCTACAGCACTTTTCATGACAGGGTTCAGATTTCAGAAATTTTTTACCTCTGATCTGGGGTCTGTTTATAAGGCCACAGTGAATGCTATGAAAGAAACCGACACTGCCTACGTCTTCCTCTGGGTGTCTGTACGTCATCACGTTTTCAATGAAGTCGATGGGACGTTCACAGCCATTATAAATGACAAAAATGTACAGAGACCGTCCTTTCTCAACGTGCGCCTCAAGCGGAAGGCCATCGGACCTGCCTCGTTCCAAATCGTTTTCTAACCAGCAATATTTCTTCGGTCATGTTTTCAGTCGTTATAGTTGTTAAAAACATCATAATGTAGTTAATTTGAGCCGTTTTATATCAATTTATATCCGTTTAGTGCGATTTTGAGGAATTTCTTTTTGTGCGTTCTGAAAGTTTGGACACGTTTAGGGAGTCGGTCGTTGGTGGTGGACATTTCGAAGGACAGAGGACATCTATCACCAAAAGACGTTTATAACATAGAAAGGTACATTGCCCAAGAATCTGATGGAGAACAGCTCAAGTAAGCAATATTTAATATGATAAACCGTGTTTCTGTCGAAATATTTTAAACGCATATTTCGCCATTTTGTTTGGTATAGCTTCACTTGGCCAACCCTGTATTGAAAAGTAAGGATAATTTTAAAATGTAAATCCGCGGTTGCATTAAGAACTAATTTGTCTTCGATTGCTGTCAACCCTGTATTTTTTAGTCAAGTATATGATTAGCTTTCAATTTAAACTAGATCACTCTGATAGATGACGTCAGACATATTGAGGCTTGATTTCCTAGTATTTTTATTGTGTAACCACGGTTTTGTATGGCTAAATATGCACCTTTTGAACAAACCGTATATGTATATGTAAAATGATGTACAGGAGTGTCATCGGAAGAATTCTGAGAAGGTTAGTGAAAAAATTAATATATTTTGGCGGTGATTACGTTATAGCGCTCTTTGGCTGGAATCGATGCTCTGGTAACGTTTGTTCATGTGTATGCTAACTTATCGATTTATTGTGTTTTCGCTGAAAAACGCTTAGAAAATCTGAAATATGGTCTGAAATCACAAGAACTGGGTCTTTCCATTGCTATGCTTTGTCTATTTTTATGAAATGTTTTATGATGAGTAAATTGGTCATACACGTTGCTCTATCTAGTAATTCTAGTCGATTTGTGATGGTGGGTGCAATTGTAAACTGTGATTTCTACCTGAAATATGCACTTTTTTCTAACAAAAACTATCCTATACCATGAATATGTTATCAGACTGTCATCTGAAGAGGTTTTTTCTTGGTTAGTGGATATCAATATCTTAGTTGAGCCGAATTGGTGATAGCACCTGAAGGAGTAAGAAACTGATGGAGTTAGAATAGTGGTGTATTTTGCTAACGTGTTTAGCTAATAGATTTACATATTTTGTCTTCCCTGTAAAACATTTTAAAAATCTGAAATGGTGGCTTTATTCACAAGATCTGTATCTTTCATCTGGTGTCTTGGACTTGTGATTTAATGATATTTAGATGCTACTATCTACTTCTGAAGCTATGCTAGTATGCTAATCAGTGTGTGGGGGGTGGGGGGTGCTCCCGGATCCGGGTTGATACTCGTGAAAGGTTAAACCCCTACAACTCATCCAGAACGCCGCAGCCCGTCTGGTGTTCAACCTTACCAAGTTCTCTCACGTCACCCAGCTCCTCCGCTCTCTCCACTGGCTTCCAGTTGAAGCTCGCATCCGCTACCAAGACCATGGTGCTTGCCTACGGAGCTGTGAGGGGAACGGCACCTCCGTACCTTCAGGCTCTGATCAGGCCCTACACCCAAACAAGGGCACTGCGTTCATCCACCTCTGGCCTGCTCGCCTCCCTACCTCTGAGGAAGTACAGTTCCCGCTCAGCCCAGTCAAAACTGTTCGCTGCTCTGGCACCCCAATGGTGGAAACAAACTCCCTCACGACGCCAGGTCAGCGGAGTCAATCACCACCTTCCGGAGACACCTGAACCCCACCTCTTTAAGGAATACCTAGGATAGGATAAAGTAATCCTTATAACCCCCCTCCCCCTTAAAGAGTTAGATGCACTATTGTAAAGTGGTTGTTCACTGAGATATCATAAGGTGAATGCACCAATTTGCTCTGGATAAGAGCGTCTGCTAAATGACTTAAATGTAATGTAAATGTAAACATATGGTTCCCATGTCAATAAAGCCCCTCGAATTGAATTGATACAGAGACAGAGACAGAGACAAGGACAGAGAGACGAGAGACAGAGAGACAGAAGAGAGAGAGAAGAGAGAGAGAGAGACAGAGAACAGAGAGAGAGACAGAGAGAGAGACAGAGAGAGAGGACGAAGAGAGAGACAGAGAGAGAGAGAGAGAGAGAGAGGAGGCCTCCATGTCAGTGTTCTAAGTGTGTGTGTAGCAGGGTGTAGCGCTCAGACAAAGAACGAGAATGTACACCTCCCACGAACATCAAATACTAGAGATGTAACCCACTGACACACACACACACACACACACACACACATACACACAAGCGTTCTGCGTTACAGTCACGTTATTGTTTATTCAGTTTTGTCTTAGAAGCCTCGTCTTCCTCTTCTCTAGCCACATCGACTTCTCTCCTCTCTCTCCTCTCCTCTCTTTCCCTCTTCTCTAGCCACACCGACTTCTCTCCTTCCTCTCTTCTCCTCTTCTCTACCCACATCGACTTCTCTCCTCTTCTCTCTATCCTCTCTTATCCTCGTCTTCCTCTTCTCTACCACATCGACTTCTCTCCTCTTCTCTCTATCCTCTCTTCTCCTCTTCTCTCCTCTTCTCTCTATCCTCTCTTCTCCCTTCTCTACCCACATCGACTCCTCTCCTCTTCTCTCTCCTCTCTCTTCTTCCTCTTCTCTCCTCTTCTCTACCACATCGATCCTCTCCTCTTCTCTCTATCCTCTCTTCTCCTCTTCTCTCCTCTTCTTACCCACATCAACTTCTCTCCTTCTTCTTCTCCCTCTCTCCTCTCCTCTCTTCTCCTCTTTTCTGCCCACATCGACTTCTCTCCTCTTCCTCTCTCTTATCCTCTTCTCTCCTCTCCTCTAGCCACATTACCCCACCTTCCCCCACCCTCCCTCTCCCCTTCTCTTCTTACACTTTTGCCCCCTATCCCTCCAAGGTGACTCTCCTGTGGGTTTCTGAGATAGCGACACATTGATACATTGACCGATCGATTGATTTCTTGACGACTTGATTTATATTTTTATACATTGCTGATAATTAATTGATCAGATAAATTGATTGCACCCCCCCCCCCCCCCCCCCGCCCTCCTCAAATGAGCCCCCGGTAGGGTTCTATGATGTCCTGCTCTGTGAGATCCAGAGACTTTGCCAAGGCAGTGAGAGCCCATCCTGGTCTACAGCTCATGGACACCACCTTCAGAGGCACTAACAGGCAGGTAGCCTAGAGGTACCGGAGGCTTGTTTTTGTGTTTAGAACCCGCGCCGCGAGACAGACAGGAAGGTAGGTAGATATTCTCTTTCTTCTTCGCCTGTCACTCCTAGCTGCCAGGCTGGGCACTCGTGATCTGAAGATGATAGGACGTTACGTCTCACAAAACTTCAATAACCTGTTCAGTCTGGAAAACTGAGGAGGAACTACTAGTGTTTTTTTTCCCCTATTTGCATTGATTTCCCCTCTCCTTACCTGTCCTGGACCAGATCTCTTTCTCTCAGCTTCTCAACCTGTCCTAGACCAGATCTCTTTCTCTCCATGTCTTTCCTTCTACCTGCCTAGACCAGATCTCTTTCTCTCCATGTCTTTCCTTCAACCTGTCCTAGACCAGATTTCTTTCGCTTGGCTTCTCTACCTGTCCTAGACCAGATCTCTTTGTCTCTCCCTCTCCCTCTACCTGTCCTAGACAGAACTATCTCTCTCTCTCAAAATGTATTCATACCCCTTGACTTATTCCACATTCTGTTGTGTCACAGTCTGAATTCAAAATTGATTTAATCGATTTTTATTTTCTCACCCATTGTTACGTTCCCAGCAAGAAAACAAAAGAATGTTTCTCAAACAGAAGGGAGACTAACAAAAAGTCACTGACAACCACCAAAACTAAACAGGTGGGGTGTTAGGGAGGGGTTCTGAAAGACACTCATGGGGGTGTCCACTGAAAGTTGCCTAGCAACAACAACAGGAACCTAAAAGACACCACCGCCCACTAAATTTACGAGAGGAGAGAGGAAAGAGGAAAACAAGAAAACACCAAACCAAACTTAAAGACAGAAGCAAACCAAACTTGAAGACAGGAAGCAAACCAAACTTGAAGACAGGAAGCAAACCAAACTTAAAGACAGGAAGCAAACCAAACGTGAAGACAGGAAGCAAAACAAACTTAAAGACAGGAAGCAAACCAAACTTAAAGAAGGAAGCAAACCAAACTTAAAGACAGGAAGCAAACCAAACTTAAAGACAGGAGCAAACCAAACTTAAAGACAGGAAGCAAACCAAACTTAAAGACAGGAAGCAAACCAAACTTAAGACAGAAGCAAACCAAACTTAAAGACAGGAAGCAAACCAAACTTAAAGACAGGAAGCAAACCAAAAAGTGGAACAAAACAAAAAACAGAGAAGATCAGATAAAGGATTGTTTGTCTGGAATTAAAATAGGGAGAGACAACTAAAGGTGTTAACCCTCCACCAGGCAACTGGAGCACTGGACAGCCTCTGTTAACCAGCTCAGGTGAAACACCTTCCCACGAATGAGAGGACAAGCCAGCACAGGTGAAACACCTTCCCACGAATGAGAGGACAGCCAGCACAGGTGAACACCTTCCCACTAATGAGAGGGACAAGCCAGCTCAGGTGAAACACCTTCCCACGAATGAGAGGACAAGCCAGCTCAGGTGAAACACCTTCCACGAATGAGAGAGGACAAGCCAGCTCAGGTGAAACACCTTCCCACTAATGAGAGGGACAAGCCAGCTCAGGTGAAACACCTTCCACAATGAGAGGGACAAGCCAGCTCAGGTGAAACACCTTCCCACGAATGAGAGGGACAAACCAGCTCAGGTGAAACACCTTTCCACTAATGAGAGGGACAAGCCAGCTCAGGTGAAACACCTTCCCACTAATGAGAGGGACAAGCCAGCACAGGTGAAACACCTCCCACGAATGAGAGGGACAAGCCAGCTCAGGTGAAACACCTTCCCACCGATGAGAGGGACAAGCCAGCACAGGTGAAACACCTTCCACTAATGAGAGGGACAAACCAGCACAGGTGAAACACCTTCCCCAAATGAGAGGACAAGCCAGCTCAGGTGAAACACCTTCCCATAATGAGAGGGACAAGCCAGCTCAGGTGAAACACCTTCCCACTAATGAGAGGGACAAGCCAGCACAGGTGAAACACATACTGACAAACAAGGTGACACCAAAAKTCCAACCTCCAAACATAAATGACCAACGCATGTAACCCATCTATACATAATACCCCATAATGACAAAGTGAAAACAAGTTTTTAAAATAATTCACACCCCTGAGTCATGACTTTGTAGAAGCACCTTGGCGGTATGTCTATCAGCTTTTCCCATCTGGATTTGGGGATTTCCCCAAATTCTTCCTTGCAGATTGTCTCAAGCATTTTAAGTTAGATAGGGAGTGGCAGTGAACAGCAATCTTCAAGTCTTTCCACAGATTTTCAATGGGATTCAAGTCTGAGCTCTGGCTGGCCCACTCAAGGATTTTCACATTMTTCTTCTTCTGAAGCCATACCAGCATTGTTTTGGCTGTGTTCTTGGGACCATTGTCTTGTTGGAATGTACATCTTCACCCCCAGTCTAAGGTCGTACTCTGCAGCAGGTTCTCAAGAATGTGCATGTATTTGGCTCCATTTATTGTTCCCTCTCTACTTACCAGTCTCCCAGTCCATGCTGCTAAAAAGGATACCCATAGCCTGATGCTGCCACCACCATGCTTCACGGTAGGGATGGTGTTAGATGGGTGATGAGCTGTGCCTGGTTTCCTCCAGACATAGCGCTTTGCATTCAGGCCAAAGAGTAAAATGTTTGTCTCATCAGACCACATAATCTTTAGCCTTATGATCTGAGTCTTTCAGTTGCCCTTTTTTCCCAACTCCAGGGGTGCTGTCGTGCCCTTTTTTCCCAACTCCAGGCGTGCTGTCGTGCCTTTTTCTTAGGAGTGGTTTGTATCTGGTCACGCTCCCATAAAGYCACKGATTGGTTTAGTGCTRTAGTGACTGTTGTCCTTCTGGCAGGTTCTCCCATCTCAGCCAAGGAASTCTTTAGTTCTGTCAGAGTGGTCATTTGGGTTCTTTGGTCACCTCCCTGACCAAGGTCCTTCTTRCCYCATTGTTCAGTTTGGTCGGACAACCATCTCTAGGCAGTCTGGGTAATTCCATATTTTTTTCCTTTTTCCCAAAGATGGAGTCCACTGTGATCTTGAAAAACGTTCACCCCAGATATATGCCTCATCACAATTCCCATCTCAGAGATCAACGGACAGTTCCTTGGACTTCATGGTACAGTGGGACCACATATAGACAGGTGTAGTTATTTCTAAATCATGTCCCAACAATTGAATTGGTCACAGGTGGACTCCAATCAAGTTATAGTGACATCTCAAGGACGATCAAAGGAAATTGGATGCACCTGAGCTCAAGTTGGAGTGTTATAGCAAAGGGGAGTGAAAACTTGAGATAAATTAGATTTTTCTGTACTTCATTTTCAAAACATTTGCAAAAAATCTCCAAAAACATGTTTTCACTTTCTCATTATGGGATATTGTATGCAGATGGATGAAAAAAAGAAGAAGATTTAATCAGTTTTAAATGCAGGCTGTAACACAGCAAAATGTGTCATGTCTCATTTCCATGAAGTCCTAGTTAGTCAGAGTACAGGGCTCTGCAGTACATTCTGWCAGWGTACAGGGCTCTGCAGTACATTCTGACAGTGTACAGGGCTCTGCAGTACATTCTGACAGTGTACAGGGCTCTGCAGTACATTCTGTCAGTGTACAGGGCTCTGCAGTACATTCTGTCAGAGTACAGGGCTCTGCAGTACATTCTGACAGTCACGTTTGCCATAAGTACCTCACGTCCCACTACAGTACTACCGTTCCCAACTGCAGACCTCACGTTCCTCACTAGTCTATCCCACTAAAGTACTCACGTTCCCATCATACCAGCTCTCACGCTGTCCCACTTCCCACTACGTACCTCACGTTCCCAATACAGTACTCACGTTACCAAATTCACTACGTCACTCACGTTCCAACTACAGTATCCTCACGTCCATACAGTAACTCAGTTCCCATAAGCACCTCACGTTCCACTATCAGTACCTCATGTTCCCACTACAAGTACCTCACGTTCCAATACAGTACCTACGTCCCAATACAGTACTTCATCGTTCCCACTACAGTACCCTCACGTTCAATACAGTACTCAGTTCCCACTACAGTACCTCACGTTCCCACTACAGTACCTCACGTTCCACTACGTTCCCTCATGTCTTCCATACCAGCACCTCACGTTTCCCACTACAGTACCTCACGTTCCCAATACAGCATACTCACGTTCCCACTCAGTACTCACGTTCCCATACAGTACCTCACGTTCCCACTACAGTACCTTCAGTTCCCACTACAGTTACTCACGTTCCCCACTACAGTACCTCATGTTCCATTACAGCCCTCACGTTCCCACTACAGTACCTTCACGTTCCCAATACAGTACCGCTCACTTCCCAATACAGTACTCACTCAACTAAGTACCTCACGTTCCACTAGCAGTACCTCACTCCATGTCCTCAGTTCCCAATTACATACCTCGTTCCCAATACAGTACCTCAGTTCCCAATACAGTACCTCATCGTTCTCCCCAACACAGTACCTCACCGTTCCCAATACAGTAACCTCACGTTCCCAATACAGTACCTCACCTGTTCCCATCTACAGTTCACGTTCCCAAATAGCATGTACCTCACGTTCCCAATACAGTACCTCACGTTCCAATGACAGATACCCACGTTCCCAATACAGTACTTCACGTTCCCGACTACAGTAAGTCACGTTCCCACTACAGTACCTCACGTTCCCAACTACAGTACCGTCACGTCCCAATACAGTACTCACGTTCCCAATGACCGTAACTCACGTTTCCCACTACAGTACGTCAGTTCCCACTACAGTACTCACGTTCCCAACACAGATACTCACGTTCCCACTACAGTACCTACTTCCCACTACAGTACCTCACGTTCCCAATACAGTACTCACGTTCCAACAACAGTACCCTCACGTTCCCAATACAGTACTCACGTTCCAAACAGTACTCACGTTCCAATACAGTACCTTCACGTCCGAATTAAGTACCTCACGTTCCCAATACAGTACCTCACGTTCCCAATACAGGTCCCAATCAGTCAAAAGTTCCCTGCTGTATTCTCCTTGCTATTAATGGTGTGTGTGTGTTTCTGTATCTACTTTGTATATTTATTGTGTGTGTGTGTGTGTGTGTGTGTGTGTGTGTGTGTGTGTGTGTGTGTGTGTGTGTGTGTGTGGTTGTGTGTGTGTGTGTGTGTGTGTGTGTGTGTGTGTGTGTGT
>NW_019946231.1:5232-22842 GCF_002910315.2 Salvelinus sp. IW2-2015 | reverse complement strand
ACACATGTTGCTAATTAAGCCTATTAACGTCGCTAAACGTGCTTAGCATTAAGACTCTGTGCTAATTATCGTATCTAACGTACTCTACCTGTGCTAATTAGCTATCTGTCGTCTCTAACACCTGTGCTAATTAACTATCTAACGTGCTCTGAATCCTGTAGCTAATTAGCTATCTAATTCGTCTCTAAAACCTGTGCTTTAGATGAACTAATCGTAACGTACTCTAAAACCTGTGCTAATTAGACTATCTAACGTGTTCTAAAACCTGTGCTAATTAGCTATCTAATGGTGTTCTAAAACCTGTGCTAATTAGCTATCTAACGTGTATCTAAACTTGCATTGGTATTTACGTTTCTAAAACCTGTGCTAAATAGCTATCTAACGTGTTCTAAAAACCTGTGCTAATTAGCTATCTAACGTACTCTAAAACCTTGCTAATTAGCTATCTAACGTGTTCAAAACCTGTGCTAATTAGCTATCTAACGTGTTTCTAAAACTGTAGCTAATTAGTATCTCCTCCTAACACCTGTGCTAATTAGTATCTTATCTCTCGTGTGTAACGTGAAAAAGGCCACCAGAAACATGTTGTAACTGAAAAATAACTGTTGTCTACAACTGGATGTATCAGGTTAAAACAGCGTACAGTAGGCGTGTATTTGTTGTACTTTGTAAAAATTAATATGTGACATGAACAAAAAGATATTTGACTATTTTGTTTGCCATTGTGTCTTGCTACCTCAAATCAAATCAAATCAAGTTTATTTATTATAAGCCATTCGTACATCAGCTGATATCTCCAAGTGCTGTACAGAAACCCAGCCTAAAACCCCAAACAGCAAGCAATGCAGGTGTAGAAGCACGGTGGCTAGGAAAAACTCCCTGAAAGGCCAAAACTAGAAGAAACCTAGAGAGGAACCGGGCTATGAGGGGTGGCCAGTCCTCTGAACATATCATATAAGGATCTGGCTAGTCTTACCCATCAGAACCCAAAATATAAGCGTTGTGGGGTGAGTGTTTTGTTGCTGTTTGAATCCCTGACTGCTCCCTTTAAAAGAATAGCCTGCCAACTAAACTAACAGGACAGGAGTGGCTCATTAGAAAACATAGGGGGGAAAGGACCGTCAGAGCGAGCAACTCTGAGACGTGTGTGTTTGAGGAGAAACAGTGTGTGTGTGGTGTGTGTGTGTGTGTGTGTGTGTGTGTGTGTGTGTGTGTGTGTGTGTGTGTGCATGAGTGTTTGTGTATGTAAGCGTCTGTGTGCATGAGTGTGTGTTGTGTGTGTGTTGATAGTGTGTATAGTTGTGTATAAGAGAGTGAGTTAAGCACACCTATAAGTTGAGATAGGCCAAGTAATTAAGACTTATAAGCTATATGGAATTCTGAATGATACGATTACATTTGCTAATAGTACCTCACGTTCCCACTACAGTACCATTGACCCTCACTACGTTCCACATACCGCGGACCGTAATCCTCACGTTCCCCCCAAGTACCGATTCCCAGTCTACCCTTCCACGCTTGCCCAATACCGTACCTCACGTTCCCATACTAGTCTACTCACGTTGACCCGATACAGGTTACCACTCAGTTCCTCACAGTTCACACAGTACCCTTTACACCAACAGTTCCCAATACCGGATAAGTACCACGTTCCCACGCATACAGTACTTCACGTTTCCCACTACCCAAAGTACCCTCACGCTCCCAAAAATACAGCCTACCTCACGCCACTACAGTACCTCACTGTCCCAATCGCATACCTCACTTCTCACTAGTACCTCACGTTCCCACTACAGTCCTCACGTTCCCACTCATAGTACCTCACGTTCCACTACAGTACCTCACGGTTCCCACTACAGTACTCACGTTCCCACTACAGACTCACGTCCCAATACGTACTCCCGATTCCCACTACAGTACCTCACGTTCCAATACAGTACCTCTCAGTTCCCAATACAGCACCTCACGTTCCCACAATACGTACCTCACGTTCCCACTACCAGTACCTCAGACGTTCTCCCACATAACAGTACCTCCACGTTCCCAATACAGTACTGCTCACGTTCCCACAACAGTACCTCACGTCCCAATACAGTACCTCACGTTCCCAATACAGTACCTCCACGTTCCCAATACAGTACCTCACGTTCCCAATACAAAGTACCTCACGTTCCCCACACTACAGTCAACCCTTCACCAGTTCCCAATACAGTACCTCACGTTCCCAATAACCCAGTACCTCTCAGTTCCCAATACAGTACCTCACGTTCCCAATACAGTACCTCACGTTCCCAAACAGTACCTCAACACTTACCCCAATACAGTACTCACGTTCCAACTACAGTACCTCACGTTCCACTACAGTACCTCACGTCCCAATACAGTACCTCACGTTCCCATACAGTACCACGTTCCCAATACCAGTACCTCACGTTCCCAATGACAGTACCTCACGTTCCCAATACAGTACCCTCACGTTCCCACTACAGTACCTCACGTTCCCACTACAAGTACCTCACGCTGTCCTCACCCAATACAGTACCTCCGTTCCACTACAGTACGTCACGTCCACTACCAGTACCTCACGTCACACAGTAACCTCACGTTCCCACTACAGTACCTCAACGTTCCCACTACAGTACCTCACGTTCCCAATACAGTACTCACGTTCCCAATACAGTACCTCACGTTCCCAATACAGTACCCTCACGTTCCATACAGTACCTCACGTTCCCAATACAGTACCTCACGTTCCCAATACAGTACCTCACGTTCCCAATACAGTACAGTGATACGTCCATAAGTACAGTTCCCCTGTATTTCCCTTGCATTTATGGTGTGTGTGTGTTTCTGTATCTTACCTTTGTATATTTATTTGTGGTGTGTGTGTGTGTGTGTGTGTGTGTGTGTGGTGGTGTGTGGGTGTGTGTGTGTGTGTGTGGGTGTGTTGTGTGTGTGTGTGTGTGTGTGTGTGTGTGTGTGTGTGTGTGTGTGTGTGTGTGTGTGTGTGTGTCTGGTGTGTCTGTGTGTGGTCTGTGTGAGACTCTGGCGGGGATGGGCCACAACAGACAAACAACATCGTTTGATCTTCTTCTTCTTTGACTGGAGGCCAATGTTTCTCTCAGGAGATATTAGGGAGAGAGGAAGGGAGGGATACGGAGATGGAGAAATGGATTGAGGATGGAGGACAGGAGATGGATGGGAAAGGGATGGAGAGAGAGAGAGTTTCCTTCTAATTTAAGGGCAGCATCCCCAAACCATCACACATACCGTCCACATGCCTGAGCGTTTGTCTGAGGTTCTTACTGTGGAATACAGTGTGTGGTTTTCACCAGACATACAGGACCAGGTCATCCAAATAGTTTGTACCATTGACTCATACGGCCACATTCTTCCAAGAGTCTGATTATCATCCAGCTGCTTCCGGGTTCTTTGTGGCAAACTTGTGTTGCTTTGTGCCCAAGAACGCCCTATAACCGTGTTGTATTGGCCACCATACATTACAACACAACTCCGAACAATTACTGATAAATACATTGAGCTGTCTCTGCTTTTACAGTCCCTCTCTTCATTCTCTCTCTCTCTCTCTTCTCTCTCCCTCCCTCTCTCTTCTCGCTCTATCTCACACTCGCCCCCTCTCTGTCTCTCTCTCTCTCTCTCTCTCTATCTCTCTCTCTATCTCACACTCGCCCCTCTCTGTCCTCTCTCTCCTCTGCCTCATCTCTCTCTCTCTCTCTCTTCTCCTCTCTCTCTCTCTCTCTTGTCTCTCTATCCTCTCTCTCTCTCTGTCTCTCTGTCTCTCTCTCTGTCTCTCTCTCTCACACTCTCTCTCTCAATTTCAATTTAGCGGCTTTATTTGCATGGGAAACATCTGTTAGCATTGCAATAAACATTACACTAACAAAAAGTTCCAAAAGAATAAAGAAATGTCAAATGTCATATTATGTCTATATGCAGTGTTGTAATGATGTGCAAATGGGTAAAGTACAAAAGGAAAACGAATAAACATAAATATAGGTTGTATTTACAATGGTGTTTGTTCTTCACTGGTGACCTTTTCTTGTGGCAACAGGTCACAAATCTTGCTGCTGTGATGGCACACTGTGGTATTTCACCTAGTAGATATGTGAGTTATCAAATTGGGTTTATTTTTAAATTCAGAATGTACTGCAGAGCCCTGTACACTGTCAGCATGTACTGCAGAGCCCTGTACACTGTCAGCATGTACTGCAGAGCCCTGTACACTGTCAGAATGTACTGCAGAGCCCTGTACACTTCAGATGTACGCAGAGCCGACCTGCAAGTACTGTAGAGCCCTGTACACTGTCAGAATGTACTGCAGAGCCCCTGTACACTGACAGAATGTACTGTAGAGCCCTGTACACTGTCAGAATGTACTGTGAGAGCCTGTACACTGTCAGAATGTACTGCAGAGCCCTGTACACTGTCAGAATTGTACTGCGAGCCCTGTACACTGTTCAGAATGTACTGCAGAGCCCTGTACACTGTCAGAATGTACTGCAGAAGCCCTGTACACTGCAGAATGTACTGCAGAGCCCTGTACTCTGTCAGAATGTACTGCAGAGCCCTGTCTCTGTCAGAATGGACTGTAGTGCCCTGTTACTCTGACAGAATGTACTGCAGAGCCCTGTACTCTGTCAGAATTGTACTGTGAGCCCCTGTACTCTGACAATGTACTGCAGAGCCCTGTACACTGTCAGAATGTACTGTAGAGCCCTGTACACTGTCAGAATGTACTGCAGAGCCCTGTACTCTGACAGAATGTACTGCAGAGCCCTGTAGTCTGTCAGATGTACTTAGAGCCCTGTACTCTGTCAGAATGTACTGTAGAGACCTAGTCTGTCAGAATGTACGTAGAGCCCTGTACACTGCAGAATGTACTGCAGAGCCCTGTAGTCTGACAGAAATGTACTGCAGAGCCCTGTACTCTGACAGAATGTACTGCAGAGCCCTGTTAGTTACACTGTCAGAATGTACTGTAGAGACCTGTACACTGTCAGAATGTACTGCAGAGCCCTGTACTACTGAACAGAATGTACTGGTGCAGAGCCCTGTACACTGTCAGATGTACTGCAGAGCCCTGTGTACTTGGGAACGTGAGGTACTGTATTGGGAACGTGAGGTACTGTATTGGGAACGTGAGGTACTGTATTGGGAACGTGAGGTACTGTAGTGGGAACGTGAGGTACTGCAGCTTCAGAAATCCATATAGCTTAATAGCTTTAATTACTTGGCCTATCTCAACTTATAGGTGTGCTTTAACTCACTCTCTTATACACACACTTAAACACACACACACACACACACACTCATGCACACAGACGCTTACATACACAAACACTCATGCACACACACACACACACACACACACACACACACACACACACACACACACTGTTTCTCTCAAACACAAACACGTCTCAGAGTTGCTGCTCTGAGGTCCTTTCCCCCCCTATGTTTTCTAATGAGCCACTCCTGTCCTGTTAGTTTAGTTGGCAGGCTATTCTTTTAAAGGGGCAGTCAGGGATTCAAACAGCAACAAAACACTCACCCCAACAAGCTTATATTTTGGGTTCTGATGGGGTAAGACTAGCCCAAGATCCTTATATGATATGTTCAGAGGACTGGCCACCCCTCATAGCCCGGTTCCTCTCTAGGTTTCTTCCTAGGTTTTGGCCTTTCTAGGGAGTTTTTCCTAGCCACCGTGCTTCTACACCTGCATTGCTTGCTGTTTGGGGTTTTAGGCTGGGTTTCTGTACAGCACTTGGAGATATCAGCTGATGTACGAATGGCTATATAAAATAAACTTGATTTGATTTGATTTGAGGTAGCAGACACAATGGCAAACAAAATAGTCAAATACTTTTTTGTTCATGTCACATATTAATTATTTAACAAAGTACAAAAATACACGCCTACTGTACGCTGTTTTAACCTGATACATCACAGTTGTAGACAACAGTATTTTTCAGTTACAACATGTTTCTGGTGGCCTTTTTCACGTTACACACGAAGATAGTTATATAGCACAGGTGTTAGGAGATGAAGATAACTAATTAGTACAGGTTTTAGAACACGTTAGATAGCTAATTAGCACAGGTTTTAGAACACGTTAGATAGCTAATTAGCAAAGGTTTTAGAGTACGTTAGATAGCTAATTAGCACAGGTTTTTAGAACACGTTAGATAGCAATTTAGCACAGGTTTTAGAACACGTTAGATAGCTAATTAGCACAGGTAATTAGCACAGGTTTTAGAACACATTAGATAGCTAATTAGCACAGGTTTTAGAACACGTTAGATAGCTAATTAGCACAGGTTTTTAGAGTACGTTAGATAGTTCATATAGCACAGGTTTTAGAGTACGTTAGATAGCTAATTAGTACAGGATTCAGAGCACGTTAGATAGTTAATTAGCACAGGTGTTAGAACACAGTAGATAGCTAATTAGCACAGGATTCAGAGTACGTTAGATAGATAATTAGCACAGGTTTTAGAGTACGTTAGATAGCTAATTAGCACAGGTTTTAGAGCACGTTAGATAGCTAATTAGCACAGGTTTTAGAGCGCGTTAGATAGCTAATTAGCACAGGTGGTCCCTCTGTCCTCCGTCTTGTCTTCCATAAACATGCTGTAACATGGAGATATGGCCGTGTGGGAACATTAACCCTAACCCGAGGAAAGGTGTGTATACATTTTTTTTAATGTGTTTCTCTTTGATATGAAAGAAGCGTTCCTCATGTTTCCATGCGTGTCAATGTTCAGACCGAGCGTCTGAGATCTTAACAAAACTCCCCCCCCCCGTACAGAAGATGCCTTCGTCCAATACTCTTGTGTGTAATGTAATGGAACAGAGAGTGATGATCAAGGGGCCTAGTGTAAGACAAGTTGAACATGAATGCTCATGAGGCATTCATAAGTTGTATTCTTCAAGAATAAGCTACAGAGCCTCCCGAAAGTGTTCATACCCCTTGACTTGTTTCACATTTTGCTGTGTTACAGCCTGAATTCAAAATGTCACCCATCTACACACAAAATCCCATAATGRGAAAGTGAAAACAAATGTTTGGTCAAATGTTTTGCCTATGTACTGAAATACACAAATATCTAATTTACATAATCGTTCAACCCCCTGAGTCAATACATGTTAGAATCCCCTTTGGCAGCAACTACAGCTGTGAGTCTTTCTGGGTACAATGCCTTGCAAAAGTATTCATCCCCTTTGGTGTTTTTCCTGTTTTGTTGCATTACAACCTGTAATTTAAAGGGATTTGTATTTGTATTTCATGTAATGGACATACACAAAATTGTCCAAATTGGTGAAATGAAATTTAAAAAATAACTTGTTTCAAAAAAAAATAAAAAAAATTTAAACGGAAAAGTAGTGCGTGCATATGTATTCACCCCCTTTGCTATGAAGCCCCTAAATAAGATCTAGTGAAACCAATTACCTTCAGAAGTCACATAATTAGTTAAATAAAGTCCATCTGTGTGCAATCTAAGTGTCACATGACCTGTCACATGATCTCAGTGTATATATACACCTGTTCTGAAAGGCCCCAGAGTCTGCAACACCACTAAGCAAGGGGCACCGTCAAGCAAGTGGCACCATGAAGACCAAGGAGCTCTCCAAACAGGTCAGGGATGAACTTGTGGAGAAGTACAGATCAGGGTTGGGTTATAAAAAAATATCTGAATCTTTGAACATCCCACGGAGCACCATTAAATCAATTATTATTTGACATACATACACCGGATTTGTTTATTAATTATGAAAAATATTTGTAAAATTCCACCCACAAGGCCACTAGGTCCTTTGACTGCAGGAAAGGGCTACGCCATAACTGTAGCATTCACTGTATTCTTGGTAAGCAAGCATTTGGCCTATTAGGTTATTGTCCTGCTGAAAGGTGAGACATTTCCCAGTGGAAAGAAGACTGAACCAGGTTTTCCTCTGGGATTTTGCCTGTGCTTAGCGCCATTCCATTTATTTTTTATCCTGAAAAACTCCCCAGTCCTTAAAGATGACAAGCATACCCATAACATGATGCAGAACGGTACTCAGTAATGAGTTGTGTTCTCTTTGCCCCAAACATAACACTTTGTTTTCAGGACAAAAAGTAAATTGCTTTGTCACATTTCTTTGCAGTATTACTTTAGTGCCTTGTTGCAAACAGGATGAATGTTTTGGAATCTTTTTATTCTTCACAGGCTTCCTTCTTTTCACTCTGTCAATCAGATTAGTATTGTGGCGTAACTACAATATTGTTGATCCATCCTCAATGTTCTCCTATCACAGCCATTAAACTCTGAAACTTTTTAAATGTCACCCTTGGCCTCATGGTGAAATTCCTGAGCAGTTTCCTTGCTCTTCGGCAGCTGAGTTAGGAAGGACACCTGTATCTTTGAAGTGACTGGGTGTATTGCTACTCCATCCAAAGTGTAATTAATAACTTCACCATGCTCAAAGGGATATTCAATGTCTGCTTTTTTTTATCCATCAGGCATGATGAATCCGACAGATAGTTCAGCTCTGTTTTGCTGTATTTAGTTATTTCTTACATGATTAGCCCTTCAAAATGGTTTGTGTTATTACATACAGCCGGAAATAACTTTTGGATATCAGAGTGCCGGTAACTCACAAGCATTACGGCCGGGATTATGACTTTCCCGAATTGGATCATTTGTTCCCCCCAGGGCTGATTCCAGAGGATGATCCTAAACCGGCGGAGGTATTCAGAGTGGACTTCTAGTCCGACTCGGGAGGCGCGCACACTCAACAGACACGAGAAATATGTAGCAGGGTCTACAGACAATCACTAACTACAAAGGGAAAACCAGCAATGTCGTGGACACCGACGTCTTACTTCCAGACAAGCTAAACACCTTCTTCGCTTTGAGGATAACACAGTGCCACCGACGTCTTGCTTCCAGACAAGCTAAACACCTTCTTCGCTTTGAGGATAACACAGTGCCACCGACGTCTTGCTTCCAGACAAGCTAAACACCTTCTTCGCTTTGAGGATAACACAGTGCCACCGACGCGGCCCGCAACCAAGGACTGTGGGCTCTCCTTCTCCGTGGCCGACGTGAGTAAGACATTTACGGCATCCCTATCCGCGTCCTCAGAGCATGCGCAGACCAGCTGGCTGGAGTGTTTACGGACATATTAAATCTTTCCCTATCCCATTCTGCTGTCCCCACTTGCTTCACGATGTTCACCATTGTTCCTGTACCCAAGAAAGCAAAGGTAACTGAACTAAATGACTATCACCCTGTAGCACTCACTTCCGTCATCATGAAGTGCTTTGAGAGGCTAGTAAAGGATCATATCACCTCCACCTTACCTGACACCGTAGACAGACTTCAATTTGATTACCGCCCCAAAAGATCCGCAGACGACGCAATCGCCATTGCACTGCACACTGCCCTCTCACATCTTGACAAGATGAATACCTATGTAAGAATGCTGTTCATTGACTATAGCTCAGCATTCAACACCATAGTACCCTCCAAGCTCATCATCAAGCTGGAGGCCCTGGGTCTGAACCCCGCCCTGTGCAACTGGGTCCTGGACTTCCTGACGGGCCGCCCCAGGTGGTGAAGGTAGGAAACAACACCTCCACTTCACTGATCCTCAACACAGGGGCCCAACAAGGGTGCGTGCTCAGCCCCCTCCTGTACCCCCTGTTCACCCATGACTGTGTGGCCACGCACGCCTCCAACTCAATCATCAAGTTTGCAGACAACACAACAGTAGTAGGCTTGATTACCAACAATGATTAGACAGAGAGGAGGTGAGGGCCCTGGGAGTGTGGTGCCAAGAAAATAACCTCTCACTCAATGTCAAAAAACAAAAGAGCTGATAGTGGATTTCAGGAAACAGCAGAGGGAGCATACCCCGACGGGACCGCAGTGGAGCAGTTGGAAAGCTTCAAGTTCCTCGGCGTACACATCACTGACGATCTGAAATGGTCCACTCACACAGACAGTGTGGTGAAGAAGGCTGAAGAAATTTGGCCTGGCACCTAAAACACTCACAAACTTTTCCAAATGTACAATTGAGAGCATCCTGTCGGGCTGTATCACCGCCTGGTACGGCAACTCCACCGCCCAACGCATCATCGGGGGCAAACTACCTGCCCTCCAGGACACCTACACCACCCGATGTCACAGGAAGGCCAAAAAGATCATCAAGGACAACAACCACCCGAGCCACTGCCTGTTCACCCTGCTATCATCCAGAAGGCGAGGTCAGTACAGGGGCATCAAAGCAGGGACCGAGAGACGGAAAAACATCCATCTCAAGGCCATCAGACTTTTAAATAGCTATCACTTGGCGGCTTCCACCCAGTTATGTAACCCTGCACCTTAGAGGCTGCTGCCCTATATACATAGACTTGAAAGCACTGGTCACTTTAATAATGGAACACTAGTCACTTTTTTGCTTTACTCATCTCGTATGTCTTCTATTCTACTTTATTTTAGTCAATGCCACTCTGACATTACTCATCCTAATATTTATATATTTCTTAATTCCATTCTTTTACTTTTAGATGTTTGTGTATTATGAATTGTTTAATATTACTGCACTTTTGGAGCTAGGAACACAAGCATTTTGCTACACCTGCAGTAACATCTGCTAAATATGTGTATGTGACAAATACAATTTGATTTGATTTGCTTTGATTTGAATAGGTGCCCCTTTTTTCTGCGAGGCATTGGAAAACTTCCATTTTACGTCTTTGCGGTTTAATCTCAGTTTGAAATTCACTGCTCGACTGAGGAACCTTACAGATAATTGTGTGTGTGTGTGATACAGAGATGTGGTTGTCACAAACCTCTTAAAAATCATGTTAGTTAATTAAACAGCAGTAGGGGTGTGACGGGTAAAATCACGGAAGAAGCCAAGTAGAAAAGCCGTGTTACAACCTATGGTGTTTGTATGCTCTATCACCCATTGGTTCATACACCACCGTGATATACAATAAGGCCYGTGACAACAAAAAGACAACAGTCACACAGTGGAGGAATAAATTAAACTACTCATGCGTTTGTTTTCATCACACAACCGGARAACAACATCTGTCCGGGTGAAGTCCACAAAAAGAAAATATTGTATGTAACAAACAGGTAGATGACCTGCAGCAGGGTCAAGCAAGTTAATGTTTTCAACAGTTTACTAAACAACTACTGAACTAGAACCACGTAGTTACACTCTCAGAAAAAAAGGGGGTGATCTAGAAAGGGTTCTACAAAAGGGTTCTACATGGAACCAAAAAGGGTTTTACCTGGAACCCTAAAGAGTTCTACCTGGAACCCAAAAGGGTTCTACATGGAACCCAAAAGGGTTCTACCTGGAACCCAAAAAGGGTTCCACATGGAACCCAAAAGGGTTCTACCTGGAACCCAAAAAAGGGTTCTCCTTGGGGACAGCCGAATAACCCTTTTTTTCTAAGAGCTGTACCAGCTATAATATGTTGTATGTGTACAGTATATGTTTAGTTTAATACACTGAAAACAAACTTAAAGATCGAAAAACAATTCTAGTTCAAACAATATCAGTTGGCTGTCCATGGTACTGATTTCTGTCTGTGTTTATGCATGTGTGTGCGCACGTGCTTGGGTGCTCACGCAAGTCACAAAAAACTAAAAAAACAGTTGACTCACCCTACTTGTAGCCAATTTCATCCTCCTCTCCTCCATGTTAGCAAAACGGTCTATTGCTCTGTCATACAGTACACATTTAGTGTTTGTTTTCATAGGCTACCTAGCTAAAATGCTTGCTAGCCTAACTTCCTCTCGTGGGCAACAAGTTACGGACATCAACACCAGCTAGTTACTGACATCACACCAGCTAGTTACCAGCTAGTTACGGACATCAGCACAGCTAATTACTGACATCAACACCAGCTAGTTACTGACATCAACACCAGCTAGTTACCAGCTAGTTACTGACATCAACATCAGCTAGTTACTGACATCAACATCAGCTAGTTACTAACATCAACACCAGCTAGTTACTGACATCAGCACCAGATAGTTACCAGCTATTTACTGACATCAACAACGAAGTACTTTTTAACACTGACATCAACACCAAGCTAGTTACCAGCTAGTTACTGACATCAACACCAGCTATTTACCAGCTAGTTACTGACATCAACACCTGCTAGTTACCAGTAGTTACTGACATCAGCACCAGATAGTTACCAGCTAGTTACTGATATCTACACCAGCTAGTTACCAGCTAGTTACTGACATCAAACCAAGCTAGTTACCAGCTAGTTACTCGACATCAACACCTGCTAGTTACCAGCTAGTTACTGAATCAACACCAGCTAGGTACCAGCTTAGTTACTGGCATCAACACCTGCTTGTTACCAGCTAGTTACTGACATCAACACCTGCTAGTTACTGACATCAACATCAGCTAGTTACCAGCTAGTTACTGACATCAGCACCAGATAGTTACCAGCTCAGTTACTGACGTCAACACCTGCTAGTTACCAGCTAGTTACTGACTCACACCAGCTATTTACCAGCTAGTTACTGACATCAACACCTGCTTGTTACCAGCTAGTTACTGACATCAACACCAAGCTAGTTACCAGCGAGTTACACTGAATCAACACCTGCTAGTTACTGACATCAACACCAGCTAGGTACCACTAGTTACTTGACATCAGCACCGCTAGTCAGCTAGTTACTGCACCGCAGCTAGTTACTGACATCAACACCAGCTAGTTTAACAGCTAGTTACTGACATACACATCAGCTAGTTACTGACATCAAAACCTGCTAGTTACCAGCTAGTTACAGACATCAACACAAGCTAGTTACTGACATCAACACCAGCTAGTTACCAGCTAGTTACAGGACATCAGCACCAGCTAATTACTGACATCAACACCAGCTAGTTACTGACATCAACACCAGCTAGTTACGCAGCTAGTTACTGACATCAATAGCTAGTTACTGACATCAACATCAGATATTACAGACATCAACACCAGCTAGTTACAGCTAGTACTGACATCAACCAGTTAGTTACAGCTAGTTATGACTCAACCAGCTAGTTACCAGCTAGTTACTGACGATCAACACCAGCTAGTTCCCAGTTAGTTACTGACATCAGCACAAGATAGTTAGCAGCTAGTTATGACATCAGCACCAGCTATTTACTTGACATCAAAAAACCAGCTAGTTACCAGCTAGTTACTGCATCACACCAGCTAAGTTATCAGCTAGTTACGGACATCAACACCAGCTAGTTACTGACATCAAACACCAGCTAGTTAGCCGAGCTAGTTACTGACATCGACATCAAGCCTAGTTACTGACATCAACACCAGCTTAGTTTACTACATCAACACCAAGCTAGTTACTGACATCAACACCAGCTAGTTACCAGCTAGTACAGACTCAACCCAGCTAGTTACTGCCATCAACACCAGCTAGTTACTGACATCAACCCCAGCAAGTTACCAGCTAGTTACTGACCATCAACACGCAGCTAGTTACCAGCTTGTTACTGACATCAACACCGGCTAGTTTTCTGATATCAACACCAGCTAGTTAACTGAAATCAACACCAGCTAGTTCTGACATCAACACCAGCTAGTTTCTGAATCAACACAGCTAGTTACCAGCTAGTTTATGACAACACAACCAGCTAGTTACTGAACATCAACACAAGCTAGTTACTAACATCAACACCAGCTAGTTATTGCCATCAAAGCCAGCTAGTTACGCAGCTAGTTACTGTACATTACCAACACAGCTTAGTTACTGACATCAACACCAGCTAGTTACTCGACATCAACACCAGCAAGTTACGCAGTAGTTACTGACATCAGCACCAGCTAGTTACCAGCTAGTTACTGACTCAAACACCAGCTAGTCACTGACATAAACACCAGCTAGTTACCAGCTAGTTATGACATCAACACCAGCTAGTTACAGCTAGTTACTGACATCAACACCAGCTAGTTACCAGCTAGTTACTGACATCAACACCAGCTAGTTACTGACTTCAACACCAGCTAGTTACTGACATCACACACCAGACTATTTTCTGACATCAAACATCAAGCTAGTTACTGACATCAACACCAGCTAGTTACTGACATCAACACCAGCTAGTTAACAGCTAGTTACTGACATCAACACCTGCTAGTTACTGACATCAGCACCAGATAGTTACCAGCTAGTTCTCTGACATCATCACCAGTAGTTACCTGACATCAAACACCAGCTAGTTACCAGCTAGTTACTGACATCAACACTTCTAGTTCACTGACATCAGCACCAGATAGTACCAGCTAGTACTGACATCAGCACACAGATTGTTACCAGCTAGTTACTGACATCAACAACAGCTGTTACTGACATACACCAGCTATTTACCAGCTAGTTACTGACATCAACACCTGCTAGTTACCAGCTAGTTACTGACATCAGCACCAGCTAGTTACAGCTAGTTACTTGACATCAGCACCAGCTACAGTTACCAGCTAGTTCTGACATCAACACCAAGCTAGTTACCAGTATTTACTGACATCACCACCAGATAGTTACCAGCTAGTTACTGACATCAACACCAGCTAGTTACATGACAATCAACACCAGCTAGTTACTGACATCAACAGCACGCTAGTTACCAGCTAGTTACTGACATCAAAACCAGCTAGTTACTGACATCAACACCGCTAGTTACCAGCTAGTTACTGGACATCACACCAGCTATTACTGACAATCAAAACACCAGAGCTAGTTACCAGCTAGTTACGGTAAATCAGCACAGCTAATTACTTACTGAACTCAACACAGCTAGTTACCTGACATCAACACCAGCTTAAGTTACCAGCTAGTTACTGACACATAACATCAGCTAGTTACTGCACATCCAACATCAGCTAGCTACAGACATCACACCAGCTAGTTACAGCTAGTTACGTGACATCAACACAGTTTAGTTACCAGTAGTTTACTGACATCAACACCACGCTAGATTACCAGCTAGTTACTGACATCAACACCAGCATATTACCAGTTAGTTACTGACATCAGCCGCAGAATAGTTAGCAGCTAGTTACTGACATCAACACCAGCTATTTACTGACATCAAAACCAGCTGTTACCAGCTAGTTACTGACATCAGCACCAGCTAGTTATCAGCTAGACGGACATCAACACCAGCTAGTTACTGACATCAACACCAGCTAGTTACCAGCTAGTTACTGAATCAACATCAGCTAGTTACTGACATCAACACAGCTAGTTACTGACATCAACACCAGCTAAGTTACTGACATCAACACCAGCTAGTTACAGCTAGTTCAGACATCAACACCAGCTAGTTACTGACGCAACACCAGCTAGTTTACTGACATCAACACCAGCTAGTTACCAGCTAGTTACGACATCAACACCAGCTAGTTACCAGCTTGTTACTGACATCAACACGGCTAGTTTCTGATATAACACCAGCTAGTTACTGAAATCAACACCAGCTAGTTACTGACATCAACACCAGCTAGTTACTGATATCAACACCAGCTAGTTACCAGCTAGTTACTGACAACAACACCAGCTAGTTACTGACATCAACACCAGCTAGTTACTAACATCAACACCAGCTAGTTATTGACATCAACACCAGCTAGCTTACGCAGCTAGTTACTGGACATCAACACCAGCTAGTTACTGACATCAACAGAGACAGCTAGTTACTGACATCAACACCAGCAAGTTACCAGCTAGTTACTGACATCCGCAGCCAGCTAGTTACCAGCTAGTACTGACATCAAACACCAGCTAGTCACTGACGATAAACACCAGCTAGTTACCAGCTAGTTACTGACATCAACACCAGCTAGTTCCAGCTAGTTACTGACTCAACACAGCTAGTTACTGACATCAACACCAGCTATTTTCTGACATCAACATAGCTAGTTACTGACATCAACACCAGCTAGTACTGACATCAACACCAGCTAGTTAACAGCTAGTTACTGACATCAACACCCTGCTAGTTACTGACATCAGCACCAGATAGTTACCAGCTAGTTACTGACATCATCACCAGCTAGTTACTGACATCAACACCAGCTAGTTACCAGCTAGTTACTGACATCAACACCTTCTAGTTACTGACATCACGCACCAGATAGTTACCAGCTAGTTACTGACATCAGCACAGATTGTTACCAGCTAGTTACTGACATCAACAACAGCTAGTTACTGACATCAACACCAGCTAGTTACCAGCTAGTTACTGACATCAACACCTGCTAGTTACAGCTGTTACTGAACATCAGCACCAGCTAGTTACAGCTAGTTACTGACATCAGCACCAGCTAGTTACCAGCTAGTTCCTCGACTCAACACCAGCTAGTTACCAGCTATTACTGACATCAGCACCAGATAGTTACCAGCTAGTTACTGACATCAAAACAAGCTAGTTACTGACATCAAACAGCCAGCTAGTTACTGACATCAACACAGCTAGTTACCAGCTAGTTACTGACATCAACACCAGCTAGTTACTGACATCAACACCTGCTAGTTACCAGCTAGTTACTGACATCAACACCAGCTATTTACCAGCTAGTTACTGACATCAACACCTGCTAGTTACCAGTTAGTTTACTGACATCAGCACCAGATAGTTACCAGGCTAGTTACTGATATCTACACCAGCTAGTTAACAGCTAGTTACTGACATCAACACCAGCTAGTTACCAGCTAGTTACTGACATCAACACCTGCTAGTTTACCAGCTAGTTCTGACATCAACAACCAGCGCTAGGTACCAGCTAGTTACTGGCATCAACACCTGCTAGTTACCAGCTAGTTACTGACATCAAACACCTGCTAGTTACTGACATCAACATCAGCTAGTTACCAGCTAGTTAGCTGACAATCAGCACCAGAATAGTTACCAGCTAGTTACTGACGTCAACACCTGCTGTTACCAGCTATTACTGACATCACACCACTAGTTACCAGCTAGCTTACTGACATCAACACCAGCTAGTCTACCAGCGAGTTACTGACATCAACACCTGCTAGTTACTGACATCAACAACCAGCTAGTACCAGCTAGTTTACTGACATCAGCACCAGCTAGTTAGCAGCTAGTTACTGACATCAACACCAGCTAGTTACTGCATCAACACCAGCTAGTTACCAGCTAGTTACTGACATACACACCAGCTAGTTACTGACATCAAAAACCTGCTAGTTACCAGCAGTTACAGACATCAACACAGTTGTTAGTGACATCAACACACTAGTTAACAGCTAGTTCCTGACATCAACACCAGCTAGTTACAGCATCAACACAGCTATACCAGCTAGTTACTGACATCACCACCAGTTAGTTCCAGCTAGTTACTGACATCAACACCAGCTAGTTACCAGCTAGTTACTGACATCACAACCAGCTAGTTACCAGTTAGTTACTGACATCAACACCAGATAGTTAGCAGCTAGTTACTGACATCAACACCAGCTATTTACTGACATCAAAACGCAAAGCTAGTTACCAGCTAGTTACTGACATCAGCACCAGCTAAGTTTATCA
>NW_019946231.1:0-4527 GCF_002910315.2 Salvelinus sp. IW2-2015 | reverse complement strand
TGGCTCCCAGTCCCACCACCTAGTTACCAGTCATATTAACCTGACTGGCTCCAACCACCTAGTTAACCAGTCATATTAACCTGACTGGCTTTCCAATCCAGACCAACCCTAGTTACCAGTCATATTAACCTGACTGGCTCCCACCACCTAGTTACCAGTCATATTAACCTGACTGGCTCCAACCACCTAGTTACCAGTCATATTAACCTGACTGGCTCCAACCACGCTAGTTACCAGTCCAATATTAACCTGACTGGCTCCCACCACCTAGTTACCAGTCATATTAACCTGACTGGCTCCAACCACCTAGTACCAGTCATATTAACCTGACTGGCTCCAACCACCTAGTTACCAGTCATATTAACCGACTGGCCATGCGCTACTGACTCAACCACCTAGTTACCAGTCATATTAACCTGACTGGCGCAACCACCTAGTTACCAGTCATATTAACCTGACTGTCTCCCACCACCTAGTTACCAGTCATATTAACCTGACTGGCTCCCAGTCCACCATAGTTACCAGTCATATTAACCTGGACTGGCCCAGTCCACCACCTAGTTACCAGTCATATTAACCTGACTGGCTCCAACCACCTAGTTACCAGTCATATTAACACTGACTGGCTCCAACCACCTAGTTACCAGTCATATTAACCTGACTGGCTCCAACCACCTAGTTAACCAGTCATATCAGGGAAAATATTATAGAACCTCATGTATAATTGAATCAATTCAGAAGACTGATATTGAATTTCCTTACACCACTTACAATGAATGCTCACACTCAGTAGGGGGTTCAATCGTGACAGTGACGTGTGCATTCTGCTTCATCACACGGTGTAAGTACATCCTGTTCACACCAGGAGAGCCAGGCAGCCAGATCCAGAGTGTGTGGTATTGAATATTACCAACATCCCCTGGAAAGGACACAAAAGAGCACGTCTCCACATTACCCTATAGATCTGTTCATGGTATTATCACTGCCAGGGATAGAAACAATACCCATTTTATTTTTATTTTAATTTAACTAGGCAAGTCCGTTTTATAATGACGGCCTACACAGGCCAAACCCGGACGACGCTGGGCCAATTGTGCGCCGCCCTATGGGACTACCAATCACGGCCGGTTGTGTAAACATGCCTGGATTCAACCAGGGTGTCTGCGGTGACGACTCGAACACGGAGATGCAGTGCCTTATACCGCTCCACTCGGAGCCCCATGTCGATTGACATCAGCATAAACATATTTTAACCATGTTTTCATGACACAGCACATCTGCTCAATTCCCTTAATACATCCCAATACTGCAACACTTATCTGGATACATACAGGACATTATACTGAAGACAGTAGGCTTTAGTCAACACTATACTGAAGGACATGAGGTTTTATCAACACTATAGTCAAGGACATTCGGTTTTAGTCAACACTATACTGAAGGACAGTAGGTTTTAGTCAACACTATACTGAAGGACATGAGGTTTAGTCAACACTATACTGAAGGACATGAGGTTTTAGTCAACACTATACTGAAGGACATTAGGTTTTAGTCAACACTATACTGAAGGACATGAGGTTTAGTCAACACTATACTGAAGGACAAGTAGGTTTAGTCAACACTATAGTCAAGGACATGAGGTTTTAGTCAACACTATACTGAAGGACATTAGGTTTTAGTCAACACTATAGTCAAGGACATTAGGCTTTAGTCAACACTATACTGAAGGACATTAGCTTTGAGTTTGTACAGAAAAGAGTAGGAGGTGTTAAGGGAAAGAAAGAGAGAGAACATGTCTAGCTTTGCTTGTTCCAGAACAGACACACAGCCAGGACATGGTCCAAACAAACTAACATGGTCCAAGCACACCAAGACAGTCGTGAAGAGGGCACGACAAAACCTATTCCCACTCATGTGACTGAAAAGATTTGGCATGGGTCCTCAGATCCTCAAAAGGTTCTACAGATGCAACCCTGACTGGTTGCATCACTGCCTTGTTATGGCAAACTACTCGGCTCGACCGCAAGGCACTGGGGCCAAGCTTCCTGCCATCAGGACCTCTATACCAGGCGGTGTCAGAGGAAGGACTTAAAAATTGTCAAAGACTCCAACCACCCTAGTCATAGACTGTTCTCTCTGCTACCGCACGGCAAGCGGTACCGGAGCGCCAAGTCGGCGTCCAAAAAGCTTCTTAAGAGCTTCTACCCCAACCCATAAGACTCCCTGAACAGCTAAATCAAATGGCTACCCAGACTATTCACATTGCCCCCCCCCCCACCCCTCTTTCGCTGCTGCTGCTACTCTCTGTTTTATTATCTATGCACAGTCACTTTAATAACTCTACCTACATGTACATACTACCTCAACTAACCGGTGCCCCCTCACATTGACCGGCATCACCGCCTCACTACTGTTATTTTACTGCTTCTCTTTAATTATTTGTTACTTTGATTTATTTTTATTTTGGGGGGGGGGGGGGGGGGGGAATTTTTTCTTAAAATTGAATTGTTGGTTAAGTAAGTAAGCATTTCACTGTAAGGTCTACACCTGTTGTATTCGGCGCATGTGACAAATACAATTTGATTTGATTTGATTTTACACCACAGCCAGGACAGACACTTTATTGATGGAAGCTGAGAGTGTGAAAGAGCTGCTGGAGCCAGGTTTAGGGCCTGGTTAGGGCTTCGTTTAGGGCCTGGGTTAGGGCTTGGTTTAGGGCCTGGGTTAGGGCTTGGGTTAGGACCAGGGTTAGGGCCTGGTTAGGGCGCAGGGTTAGGGCCTGGGTTAGGGCCTGGGTTAGGGCTTGGTTTAGGGCCTGGGTTAGGCCTTGGTTTAGGGCCTGGGTTAGGTCTGGGTTAGGGCCTGGGTTAGGGCCTGGGTTAGGGCCTGGGTTAGGGCCAGGTTTAGGGCCTGGGTTAGGGCTGGATTTAGGGCCAGGGTTAGGGCCTGGGTTAGGGCCAGGGTTATGGCCTTGATTAGGGCCAGGGTTAGGGCAGGTTTAGGGCCAGGGTTAGGGCCTGGGTTAGGGCCTGGATTAGGGCCAGGTTAGGGCCTGGGTTAGGGCCAGGGTTAGGGCCAGGGTTAGGGCCAGGTTTAGGGCTTGGTTTAGGGCCAGGGTTATCCATAACCCCTGACCCAAGGCTAGAACCTGATGTCCTTTAAGGAAAGGGGATACCTAGTTAGTTGTACAACTGAATGATTCCAATTCAACTGAAATGTGTCTTCCGCATTTAACCCAACCCCTCTGAATCAGAGAGGTTCGGGGGGGGGGGGCTGCCTAAATCGACATCCACATCATCGGCGCCCTAGAAACAGTGGGTTAATGCCTTGCTTAGGGGCATAAAAACAGATCTTTACCTTGTCAGCTCAGGGATTCGATCCAGCAACCTTTCGGTTACTGTTCCAACACTCCTATCCACCAGGCTACTTAAAACCTGTTTGGGATAGGGGGCAGTATTTTCACGTCTGGATGAAAAGCGTTCCCAAAGTAAACTGCCTGCTACTCAGGCCCAGAAACTAGGATATGCATATAATTGGTAGATTTGGATAAAAAACACTCTGAAGTTTCTAAAACTGTTAAAATAATGTCTGTGAGTATAACATAAATTATTTGGCGGGCGAAACCCAGAGGACAAACCATCCAGGATTTTTTGTTGTTGTTGAGTTCACTGTGTTTTCAATTGGTTTTCTATGGGAACCTAGATGTCTGTGGCACTTGGTTGCAGTTCCTATTGCTTCCACTAGATGTCAACAGTCTTTAGAAATTGGTTGATGTTTTTCTTTAGAGAAATGAAGAAGTATGGCTATTCAGAACGAGGGTCCAGCCTAGTGTACTCTTTTGTTTAGGGCCCGCGACCTGAAGCTTGCTCCACTTTCATTTTAGCCGCAATTGAACACAGTGTATCCCGTCTTAAATTTTATCGATTATTTACGTTTTAAAATATCTAAAGTTGGATTTGGAAAGTTGTTTGAAATGTTTGGACAAAGTTTATAGGTAACTTATTAGATATTTTGTAGTCATGTTGGGCGAGCTGGAACCGGTGTTTTTCTGAATCAAACTCGCCAAATAAATTTTGGAGATATACTGACGGAATTAATCGAACAAAAGGACCATTTGTGATGTTTATGGGACATATTGGAGTGCCAACAGAAGAAGCTCTTCAAAGGTAAGGCATGAGTTATATCGTTATTTCTGAGTTTCGCGCCTGGCGGGTTGAAATATGATTGTCATGTGTTTGTTTGATGGGGTGCTGTCCTCAGATAATAACATGGTTTCCTTTCGCCTTAAAGCCTTTTTGAAATCTGACATGGTGGCTGAATGAACAAGAAGTTAAGCTTTAATTTGGTGTATTGCACTTGTGAATGTAGGAAAGTTAAATATTTCAACAACAAAAAAAATGAATTTCGCGCTCTGCAATTTCACCGGATGTTGTCGAAACATTCCACTAGCGGAACCACTAACCATAACAGGTTAACCCCTTAACCCTGGACAGTTTTACAGACCCCCTACCTAGATGTCCTATAACC
>NW_019946230.1:34255-35971 GCF_002910315.2 Salvelinus sp. IW2-2015 | reverse complement strand
GAATCTTGTTTCTCATAGTCTGAGGGTCTTTGGGTGCCTTTTGGCGAACTCCAAGTGGGCCGCCATGTTTATTTCACTGAGGAGTGGCTTCTGTCTGGCCATAAGGCCTGATTGGTGGAGTGCTGCATAGATGGTTGTCCTTCTGGAAGGTTCTCCCATCTCCACAGAGGAACTCTGGAGCTCTGTTAGAGTGACCATCGGGTTCTTGGTCACCTCCCTGACCAAGGCCCTTCTCCCCTGATTGCTCAGTTTAGCCGGGCGGCCAGCTCTAGGAAGAGTCTTGGTGGTTCCAAACATCTTCCATTAAAGAATGATGGAGGCCACTGCTTTCTCGTGACCTTCAATGCTGCAGACATGTTTTGGTACTCTTCCCCAGATCTGTGCCTCGACAGAATCCTGTCTCTGAGCTCTACTGTCAATTCCTTCGACCTCATGGCTTGGTTTTTGCTTTGATATATACTGTCAACTGTGGGACCTTATATAGACAGGTGTGTACCTTTCCAAATCATGTCCAATTAGTTAAATGTACCACAGGTGGACTCCAATCAAGTTGTAGAAACATCTCAAGGATGATCAATGGAAACAGGATGCACCTGAGCTCAATTTAGAGTCTCATAGCAAAGGGTCTGAATAAATAAGTTATTTCTGGTTTTTAATTTTTAATAAATAAGCAAATAATTCTAAACCAGTTTTTTGCTTGTCATTATGGGGTATTGTGTGGAGATTGCTGAGGATTATTTTAGAATAAGGCTAGCATATCAAAATGTGGAAAAGTCAATGGGTCTGAATATTTCCCCCGAAGGCACTGTGTGTTTACATGCTGAAGGTTGAGTGTTAATTCCATGGTAACATGATTAGCAGGGAGCTTTGGGTAGAGACAGGAGAGACCTAAGGAGYGGAGGTAGCTGGACAGAGACCTGMGTGTAGTGATATACTATTACAGACGCCACCGCAGGGCCATGCTGCGATTCCAGGTAGCTGTGTTACATGCTGTAGACATCTGGTGTATGAGGCCTGTTGATGACTGATAAGGTTGATGACCTTGGGAGACACCATGCGTAGAAGACCTCAGAGGGCTAGATGATCACAGGAATCACTTTGTTGCCTAGCGCTGCATGTGGCATCGCTCATTTGCATGTTTCTCTCTCTCTCCCCTATTGTGATAAGTGACAAGGGCTTCTCATGGTAATCAGAACATATTGCAGAAACCCTCCCTCACTTTGATCAGCCGATTAATAACGGTTAAGATTAACAGTTTGTCAACCTCAGAAGCCATTTTCAATCTTCTCAGTCTTCTGTGATGATATGAGATTCATTAGTTGGACTTGCAAAAGTCACACTTTAAATAATGTACAATTTATTTCAGACTTTTTCTTTGCAACGCTACTCTTCTTACACCATTTTAATCTAGAAACGCCATTCAAACTTTAAAATGTGCTGTGGTAGTAGTTTTTAATGATGTTATGATTTACTGGACGAGGTAAACATAGATAGTAGTATTTAATGATGTAATGATTTACTGGACTAGGTAAACAGTGGTAGTAGTATTTAATGATGTAATGATTTACTGGACTAGGTGAACAGTGGTAGTAGTTTTTAATGATGTTATGATTTACTGGACTAGGTAAACATAGATAGTAGTATTTAATGATGTAATGATTTACTGGACTAGGTAAACATTGGTAGTTGTATTTAATGATGTAATGATTAACTGGA
>NW_019946230.1:26963-33288 GCF_002910315.2 Salvelinus sp. IW2-2015 | reverse complement strand
ATTACACACAAATACAGTTCAGCTGCTGGTGTGTTTTTTGTTGTGTGTTTTTGGTGTGTGTGTGTATGTGTAATGTGTATGTGTATGTGTATGTGTATGTGTATGTGTATGTGTGGTGTGTGTGTGTGTGTGTGTGTGTGTGTGTGGTGTGTGTGTGTGTGTGTGTGTGTGTGTGTGTGTGTGTGTGTGGTGTGTGTGTGTGTGTGTACTGCTGCAGCTGCTGGTGTCACAGCTATTGTTAGCCTCTCAGTCTGAACTCTTGTCACTGCATGGCCAGGACCCTAAGAGCGGACCTGTCAGGAAAGCAGAATATAAACTCCGTCTAATCTCTTACATATTGGAATGTGGGCGATAATTGGCGCTAACCACTGATATTTATAGGGGGAAGCCTAATTTCCAAGTTATAAACTGTGATAAAACTACTAAACTGAAGCTAGAAGCACTGCAGCTCTAGGCAATACTGAGATGAGGAGAACATGGTACAAGTCAAAAGACATTCCTGGTTAGTAACAGTTCAGCGATTAGCCTCTTTGTCCTTGATGGTGACATGTACAAGCTGTTTCTAGGCCTCTTTGTCCTTGATGGTGACATGTACCAGCTGTTACAATAGTCCACTAGGCCTCTTTGTCCTTGATGGTGACATGTACCAGCTGTTACAATAGTCTCTAGGCCTCTTTGTCCTTGATGGTGACATGTACCAGCTGTTTACAATAGTCACTAGGTCCTTCTGTCCTTGATGGTAACATGAACCAGCTGTTAAAATAGTCTCTAGACCTCTTTGTCCTTGATGGTAACATGTACCAGCTGTTACAATAGTCTCTAGGCTCTTTGTCCTTGATGGTAACATGTACCAGCCTGTTACAATAGTCATGTGACCTCTTTGTCCTTGGACTGTAACATGTACAAGCTGTTTCTAGGTCTCTTTGTCCTTGATGGTAACATGTACCAGCTGTTTCAATAGTCATGTGACCTCTTTGTCCTTGGTGGATAACATGTCCAGCCTGTTAAAATAGTCACTACGGCTCTTTGTCCTTCGGTGGTAACATGTACCAGCTGTTACAATAGTCATGTGATCTCTTTGTCCTTGGTGGTAACATGTACAAGCTGTTCTAGGTCTCTTTGTCCTTGATGGAACATGTACCAGCTGTTACAATAGTCATGTGACCTCCCCTTTGGGGTGGTACACTGTACAAGCTGTTTCTAGGTCTCTTTGTTCTTGATGGTAACATGTACCAGCTGTTACAATAGTCTCTAGGCCTCTTTGTCCTTGATGGTAACATGTAACAGCTGTTACAATAGTCTCTAGGCCTCCTTGTCCTTGATGGTAACATGTACCAGCTGTTAAAATAGTCTCTAGGCCTCTTTGTCCTTGATGGTAACATGTACCAGCTGTTACATAGTTACTAGGCCTTCTGTTACAGATCACTGCCAAGACAAAGATGCTGAGGATTGGACCCGTTCCAACACTAACACACCTCACTAAGAACTGACTGGATTGGACCAGTTCCAACACTAACACAGCTCACTAAGAACTGACTGGATTGGACCCGTTCCAACACTACACACCTCACTAAGAACTGACTGGATTGGACCAGTTCCAACACTACGACACCACACTAAGAACTGACTGGATTGGACGCGTTCCAACACTAACAACACCTCACTAAGAACTGGACTGGATTGGACCATTTCCACACACTAACACACCTCACTAAGAACTGACTGGATTGGACCCGTTCCAACACTAACCACACCTCACTAAGAACTGACTGGATTGGACCCGTTCCAACACTAACACACCTCACTAAGAACTGACTGGATTGGACCCGTTCCAACACTAACACACCTCACTAAGACACTGACTGGATTGGACCCGTTCCAACCACTAACACACCTCACTAAGAACTGACTGGATTGGACCCGTTCCAACACTAACACTCCTCACTAAGAACTGACTGGATTGGACCCGTTCCAACACTACGACACCTCACTAAGAACTGACTGGATTGACCCGTTCAACACTAACACACCTCACTAAGAACTGACTGGATTGGACCCGTTCCAACACTACGACACCTCACTAAGAACTGACTGGATTGGACCCGTTCCAACACTAACACACCTCACTAAGAACTGACTGGATTGGACCCGTTCCAACACTAACACACCTCACTAGAACTGACTGGATTGGGACCCGTTCCAACACTAACACACCTCACTAAGAACTGACTGGATTGGACCCGTTCCAACACTAACACACCTCACTAAGAACTGACTGGATTGGACCCGTTCCAACACTAACAGCACCTCACTAAGAACTGACTGGATTGGACCGTCCAACACTAACACACCTCACTAAGAACTGACTGGATTGGAACCCGTTCCAACACTAACACACCTCACTTAAGCACTGACTGGATTGGACCCGTTCCAACACTAACACCCCTCACTAAGAACTGAACTGGATTGGACCCGTTCCAACACTAACACACCTCACTAAGAACTGACTGGATTGGACCCGTTCCAACACTAACACACCTCACTAAGACTGATGTTGGACCGCTTCAACACTAAACACCTCACTAAGAACTGACTGATTGGACCCGTTCCAACCACTAACACAGCTCACTAAGAGCTGCTGGATTGGACCCGTTCCAACACTAACACCCCTCACTAAGAACTGACTGGATTGGACCCCGTTCCAACACTAAACAGACCTCACTAAGAAACTGACTGGATTGGACCCGTTCCAACACTAACACAGCCTGACTGTGAAATCGCCCTAAGACAGGTGGCACAAATGTTGCCAGTATTAAAACTGAAACACTTTCGTCTGGTAGAGTGATTGATAAGTAACTTGTTGACATCGAAGGACAGGAAATTCCCTCCTGGAGACATGATCTCTGATTCTCACATAACAACATAAAAATACACCTTTTCTAAGTCCCAAATGACACCCTATTCTTGTCAAAAGTAGTACACTATATAGGGAATACGATGCAATTTGGGACATGATATGTCCCATTCAGAGATAAGGGGTCTTCCGTTGGCTGCAACCCCAAGCAGAGGGACAGGACTGACATGTGCTCTAGATATTCTTAACCAAGTATAGACACCGAGCCCCATGCCCAGTCTGCCCTGCGCCACTGCCAACAGTCATAGAATATTGTATACTATGTCTCTGAAATAATCTTTCTACAGAGAGTGAGCAATGCCATGGTTTTATTATCAGCATAAGCTCTGACAAAGGCCTTGAGGCGATACGTAAATCTTATTAAATAGCAGTGATACTATCAAGAGTAGTGAGGACTATTAAGAGCAGTGATACTATCAAGAGCAAGTGATACTATCAAGAGCAGTGATACTATCAAGAGCAGTGATACTATCAAGAGCAGTGATACTATCAAGAGCAGTGATACTATCCAGAGCAGTGATACTATCCAGAGCAGTGAGACTATCAAGAGCAGTGAGACTATCAAGAGCAGTGAGACTATCAAGAGCAGTGAGACTATCAAGAGCAGTGAGACTATCAAGAGCAGTGATACTATCAAGAGCAGTGATACTATCAAGAGCAGTGATACAATCAAGAGCAGTGATACTATCAATGAGCAGTGATACTATCAAGAGCAGTGATACTATCCAGAGCAGTGATACATTCCAGAGCAGTGATACTATCCAGAGCAGTGAGACTATCAAAGAGCAGTGAGACTATCAAGAGCAGTGATACTATCAAGAGTAGTGATACTATCAAGAGAAGTGAGCTATCAAGAGCAGCGATACTATCCAGAGCAGTGATACTATCCAGAGGCAGTAGACTATCAAGAGCCAGTGAGACTATCAAAGAGCAGTGATACTATCAAGAGCAGTGATCTATCAAGAGTAGGTGATACTATCAAGAGAAGTGAGACTATCAGAGCAGCGATACTATCAAGAGCAGTGATACTATCAAGAGTAGTGATACTATCAAGAGCAGTGAGACTATCCAGAGCAGTGACACTATCAAGAGCAGCGATACTATCCAGAGCAGCGATACTATCCAGAGCAGTGAGACGATCAAGAAGCAGTGGATAAATATCAAGAGCAGTGAGACTATCAAGAGCAGCGGACTATCAAGAGCAGTGATACTATCAAGAGCAGTGTACAGGTTACTTATTTTTTCTCATCTTATTCAACTGGTACCAGACACCTGCAAACTAAGATAGGTCAGATGTGCGAGTGCCTTTTTTGAATGTTGAATTATCAGCATAATCTAGGCACCCAGCACCAAGGTCCATTCTGTCAGAGGACTAGCATGAAATCATCTAGATCTGACGCTGTGTATCAACGTGTTTCTAGACACCAAGGTTTCTTGCATGGACGAATACATGGCCACATACTGAATAGCTATGTCACTACCGTCAATGTTGACAGATCTGTAAAGCTGCTTTGGAGCGGGTAAAAGCCTCTGCAGAATGCCCATACCATTGAGTAAAACCTTTACTGTGTCTCCCTATAGAGTTACACAGTCTGAACATCAGGGTTGTTCCATTTCATCTCAGCCATGACACCACACCGTCTCAAGATTGTTTCCCGAAATGGTTTCTGTCGTTAGAAATAGATTAAAGAAGCATTCCTGCAACGTTATTTTTTGTGAAAGACAATTTTAGATGGTGAACAATTAAGCTAATTGATTGCACCTAAATACTGTACTGAACTATCTCTACTTTAATTACTGTACTGGACTCTACTGTGGTCTACTGTAGTCTGCTACTGTACTGTAATGTACTGTAATGTACTGCTACTGTGGTTATGACTCTACTGGTACTCTTGTAAATGTACTGTCTACTGGACTCTACTGTGGTCTACTGTACTGTAATGTACTGTAATGTACTCTACTGTGGTCTACTGTACTGTACTCTACTGTACTGTACTCTACTGTGGTCTACTGTACTGTAATGTACTGTAACTGTACTGTGGTCTACTGTACTGTAATGTACTGTAATTACTCTACTGTGGTCTACTGTACTGTACTCTACTGTACTGTACTCTATCTGTTCGGATCTGCTGTACTGTAATGTACTGTAATGTACATGTCTCTACTGTATGTAATGCTACTGTAATGCTACTGTGGTCTACTGTCTGTACTGTACTGTACTCTACTGTGGTCTACTGTACTGTACTGTACTGTACTCTACTGTGGTCTACTGTACTGTACTGTAATGTTCTGTGGTCTCACTGTACTGTAATGTACTGTAATGTAATGTACTCTACTGTGGGTCTACTGTACTGTACTGTAATGTTCTGTGGTCTACTGTACTGTACTGTACTGTACTCTACTGTGGTCTACTGTACTGTACTGTAATGTTCTGTGGTCTACTGTACTGTAATGTACTCTACTCTACTGTGGTTCTACTGTTACTGTAATGTACTGTGGTCTACTGTTACTGTACTAACGTAATGGCGCACTTGTATTGGGCATCTGACGTCTTAAATAGCAATGAATAGCAATGAATAGCAATGCTAATGTTTTAGATGATTTTTCTATGACAGAGCTCCACCCTCTTACTAACTAGTCAGCGTTACCGTACTTCCAAGTCTTACGCAAGGAAGCTGGGAAATCGAGACTATTTAAACTCAGACAGTAGTCAAATGGTATCTGTGTATCATCAGGTCACACTACAGAGAGAGAGAGAGAGCTGGGGCTCATCACGGGCTCAGGGCCAGAGTGTAGTCCACCGGTGACTCACCAGTCTGGGCCTCCTGATCTACCCTAATCTCTATCACTGGATGGTTTCTGTACGAGGTTGGACCAGAACCACCTGGGAAAGTTTGGCCATATTCTCTACATTTATGTGATGTAACAATACAAGAGATCAATTCCGACAATTCCCTATTAGATGACCCGCTGTAAACGAGCAAAAACAGAGCAGCGAATATAACAGACGTTTATTTATTGATTAGCATTGGGGATAATGTGTATACAAGKCTTTTTTTAAATWAAAATAAWTATTTCACCTTTATTTAACCAGGTAGGCCAGTTGAGAACAAGTTCTCATTTACAACTGCGACCTGGCCAAGATAAAGCAAAGRAGTGCGACACAAACAACAACACAGAGTTACACATAAACAAACGTACAGTCAATAACACAATAGYAAAATATACAGTGTGTGCAAATGGCTTGAGTAGGTAAGGCAATAAATAGACCATAGTAGCGAAGTAATTGCAATTTAGCAAATTAACACCGGAGTGATAGATGAGCAGATGATGATGTGCAAGTAGAAATACTGGTGTGCAAAAGAGAAAAGTAAATAAAAACAATATGGGGATGAGGTAGGTACATTGGAT
>NW_019946230.1:18535-24820 GCF_002910315.2 Salvelinus sp. IW2-2015 | reverse complement strand
TCTGTAACTGCTAGGTAACGATACGAGGTCATCTGTAAGTCTCTGCTAGGTACGATACGAGGTCATCTGTAAGTCTCTGCTAGGTCGATACGAGGTACATCTGTAAGTCTCTGCTAGGTAACGATAGAGGTCATCTGTAAGTCTCTGCTAGTGTAGGATATAAACGAGGTCATCTGTAAGTCTCTGCTAGGTAACGATACGAGGTCATCTGTAAGTCCTGCTAGTAACGATACGAGGTCATCTGTAAGTCTCTGCTAGGTAACGATACGAGATCATCTGTAAGTCTCTGCTAGGTAACGATACGAGGTCATCTGTAAGTCTCTGCTAGGTAAAGATACGACGTTCATCTGTAAGTCTCTGCTGGTAACGATGAGGTCATCTGTAAGTCTCTGCTAGGTAACGATACGAGGTTCATTGTAAGTTCTGCTAGGTAACGATACGAGGTCATCTGTAAGTCTCTGCTAGGTAACGATACGAGGTCATCTGTAAGTCTCTGCTAGGTACGATACAGCGAGGTTCATCTGTAAGTCTCTGCTAGGTAACGATACGAGGTTCATCTGTAATCTCTGGCTAGGTACGATACGAGGTCATCTGTAAGCTCTTGCTAGGTAAACGATCGAGGTCATCTGTAAGTCTCTGCTAGGTAACGATACGTAGGTCTCATCGGTAAGTCTCTGCTAGTAACGATACGAGGTCATCTGTAAGTCTCTGCTAGGATAACGATACGAGGTCATCTGTAAGTCTCTGCTAGGTAACGATACGAGGTCATCTGTAAGTCTCTGCTAGGTAACGATACGAGGTCATTTAAGTCTCTGCTAGGTAACGATACGAGGTCATACTGTAAGTCTCTGCTAGGTAACGATACGAGGTCATCTGTAAGTCTCTGATGCTAGTACGATAACGAGGTCATCTGTAAGTCTCTGCTAGGTAACGATACAGAGGTCATCTGTAAGTCTCTGCTAGGTAACGATTACGACGGGTCATCTGTAAGTCTCTGCTAGGTAACGATACGAGGTCATCTGTAAGTCTCTGCTAGGTAACGATACGAGGTCATCTGTAAAGTCTCTGCAGGTAACGATACGAGGTCATCTGTAAGTCTCTCTGCTAGGTAACGATACGAGGTCATCTGTAAGTCTCTTAGCTAGGTAACGATACGAGGTCATCTGTAAGTCTCTGCTAAGTAACGAATTACGAGGTCCATCTGTAAGTCTCTGCTAGGTAAACGATACGAGGTCGATCTGTAAGTCTCTGCCTAGGTAACGATACGAGGTCATCTGTAAGTCCTGCTAGGTAACGATACGAGGTCATCTGTAAGTCTCTGCTAGGTAACGATACGAGTCATCTGTAAGTCTCTGCTAGGTAACGAGCGAGGTCATCTGTATAAGTCTCTGCTAGGCAACGGATACGAGGTATCTGTAGTTCTGCTAGGTAACGATACGAGGTCATCTGTAAGTCCCTGCTAGGTTAAGATACGAGGTCATCTGAAGTCTCTGCTAGGTAACGATACGAGGTCATCTGTAAGTCTCTGCTAGGTAACGATACGAGTCATCTGGTACAGTCTCTGAGGTAAGATCTGAGGTATCCTGTAAAGTCTCTGCTGGTAAGATACGAGGTTCACTTCTGAAGTCTCTGCGCTAGGTAAGCGATACGAGGTCATCTATGAATCTCTGCTATAGGTACGATACGAGGTCATCTTGAGTCTCTGCTAGTAACGATCGAGGTCATCTGTAAGTCTCTGCTAGGATACGATACGAGGTCATCTGTAGTTTTAGTGTATGAGGTGGAACCTGTGAGGTAACGTACGAGGTCATCTGTAAGTTCTGCTAGGTAACGATACGAGGTCATCTGTAAGTCTCTGCTAGGTAACGATACGAGGTCATTCTGTAGTCTCTCTGCTGGTAACGATACGAGGTCATCTGTAATCTCTGCTAGGAAACGATCGAGGTCATACTGTAATCTCTGGCTAGGTAACGATACGAGGTCATCTAGTAGTCTGCTAGGTAACGATACGGAGGTCATCTGTAAGTCTCTGCTAGGGTAAACGATACGAGGTCATCTGTAAGTCTCTGCTAGGTACGATACGAGGTCATCTGTAAGTCTCTGCTAGGTAACGATACGAGTCATCTGTAAGTCTCTGCTAGTAACGATACGAGGTCATCTCGTAATAATTGAATTTGTTCCTCTATTTTCCCCTTCGATAGAGCATGCGTTTACAATACACTTAATTCCTTACCGGTGTTGTGTTTTGGTGGTATTTTATTATGGATCGGTCGTCTTTGCATCCTTCTGAATTTGATGTTTTTTGTCTTTGTGACTGTGAGAAGGCACTTACACGGTTTTCCCTTAGTCGTTTCTACCCTTAAAGTGCTGGAGGTTCAGCACTTTGTAAACTGTTTCGATACCTGCGGTGATTGTCTCCTTTTTAAAACTTCTAGCACTTACAGATGACCTCGTATCGTTACCTAGCAGAGACTTACAGATGACCTCGTATCGTTACCTAGCAGAGACTTACAGATGACCTCGTATCGTTACATTACAGAACACCTTCACTGTGTTGTGTTGCATCTGTTTTCACTGAACATCTTCGTAGGTTTTTGAAAACTATCAGTAATAAACAGCACAGCGAGGAAGCGTTCTATTACCAATCAGCAACGGCTATGTAATAAACAGCACAGCGAGGAAGCGTTCTATTACCAATCAGCAACGGCTATGGACGAGAAAGCGGCGCTCTTGAGAACGTTCAGATAGAACCCGCATTGGCCCAAATCTCTCTCTCTCTCTATATACATGACTCGGGGTGGGACCAGAGTATTTAGAGTGTTCGGCCAACTTTTAGAATGTTGAACGTCGTTCTAATTCTAGACACTCGGTTACATAGCAACATTTAAATATTCCCCATGTAAGCTAATGAGGCGCAAACATGGCTGCCATAGAATTCTTAAAGTGTCACGTATATGCGTCACAATGCTCATTCTAGACATTATTACCCATGTAATGTTAAAGTGGAACTGACACCGTTTGAACTAGTTGGCAGAAATTAAACAAAACAAATAATTATAATATCGATGTAAAATATCAAATCCGCAGTATTTGCTTCAAAACGTAACTTCATARGAGGTTTCAAGGCATTTTTTTGGCAGAATTAAATCGATGCAGTCAGTCGATGCATGATTAATAAAATTCACCAATAAATGGCTAGGCTAGTGTAATAAATATTGCTATCAGGTTTTACATCACAGCTAGTACATTGTTTTGCTGCGTCCAGCTATTTCGGGTAGGAACTGTTTCCGTTTTACTAACCCAATATTATGGATAAAAACTGACGACAAAAAGGGCAGTGATTTGGGAGCTAAACACAGTAGTTTGATGGGTTCTGAAGAGTTTCCAACCATCAAAAAAGACTACAATCCTTTAACACAGCAGCATAGTTTGAAAATGTAAGAATAAATACGTGATCCACTAGTTTCTGTCCCTCTGATAGAGATGTGTAACTAATAACCGTAATCTCATGTTTTGAAGAAGGCCATGAGACTAACACCCCCCCCACCCCCCCCCACACCCACTTCCAACAACTCCTACACACCCACTTCCAACAACTACTACATCCCCACACTGGCTAGCCTCCACACTGCTACTGGAAACCAGAGCCTATGACAGCTGAATCAAAGAGTGGGAATAGAAATGAGCGAGAGATAGACAGAGACATGAGAAGAGAGAGAGAGAGAGAGAGAGACACATGAGGAGAGAGAGAGAGAGACATGAGAAGAGAGAGAGAGAGAGACATGAGAAGAGAGAGAGAGAGAGAGAGAGAGAGACAGAGACAGAGACAGAGAGAGTGGGGTGATTGAGGGAGTTGGAGGCAGGGGGCTTGGAGATATGGAGTGGGCGTTGTATGTCTACAAATAGCAGCTCTCCTGTCCTCCAGCCCCTCATTCAGACATCCACCTCCAACAGCAACCAAGTTCCTCCAGCCAGACCCTCGGACAACGTCCACCATGAGCAAGTCCTTCTCCTCCCAATCCGCCCAGTCAGCCTCTTCCTACCGCCGGACCTTCGGCTCCGGTGTTGGATCCACCCCAGGCATGTCCTCCATGTTCTCCCACAGCGGGCGCGGCTCCTCCGGCTCCTCCGGCGCGGGCCACATGTCCTCCAGAGTGTACGAGATGACCAAGACCTCTGCCCGCCCCAGCTACTCCTCCGGCAGCATTCGTTCCTCCTCCGGCGGCGCGATGCGCTCGTACGCCGGGATGGGTGAGAAGCTGGACTTCAACCTGGCCGACGCCACTAACCGCGACTTCCTGGACACCAGAACCAATGAGAAGGCAGAGCTGCAACACCTGAACGACCGGTTCGCCAGCTACATCGAGAAGGTCCGTTTCCTGGAGCAGCAGAACGCTACTCTGGTGGTGGAGATCGAGAGGATGAGGGGTCACGAGCCGACCCGCGTGGCCGAGATGTACGAAGAGGAGATGAGAGAGCTGAGGCGTCAGGTGGACGGCATGTCCAATGACCGAGCCCGCATGGAGGTGGAGAGAGACAACTTGGCTGACGACCTGCTGAAACTGAAACTCAGGTGAGAGGTCAAGGGTCAAAAACATACAGCAAATCAAATCAAAGTTTATTTGTCACGTGTTACAGGATACAGCAGGTGTCAACAGTACAATGAAATGCTATCCCTGCAAGCTCTTCCAAAACAACGCAGTGTTCAATGAGAGAGACGTTAGTAAAATCACTGGCTAATACGCTCTTGATTTAGGAAATTAAAATGGCATAAGAGAAAAGACAAGTTAGTAAAAACAGAAGAGAGGAGGTTATCATATTCAAGATCAACGGAAGTAGATTTATTTCAAACTGCATGACGTAGAAGTTAGTTGAATCTCTGAAATTACCTATTACTTATTACTACTGTAATGTGTTCTACATTAAGCATATTCGCTTGAGAAGTTTGAGCCGTTTGATTATGGGCCCAATATATATATAACTATCTTGACATTCCAATAAGTGTACATTTTCAGTCTGGAACTACCGGTGATGTATCAATCCACAGTGGAACAGGTGTTATCCGTTGTGCTGAGTGAAAGCCACTCCTTAGAATGTAAAAAGACCGAATGGTGACATGATCTGAATTACGTGTCATGTTTTTTTTTCCTGCTGTATTGGGGAGAGTCCCAGCAGTGATTTGGTTTATCCTCCATCTTAGAATAGGAATACGACAGCCATGTCATGTCAGTGACGGTGTCAGTTGACATTGAAATGAAACCAACAAAATACTTGGAAGTCTCTCCTGCTTTGCTGAAGCTATATATAATATATATATATATATATATATATATATATATACTTTCTTAATTTACCCACAAGAGAAATGCTTGAGAATGAATGCAGAAGAGATTGAGAAAGAGGATGTCAGAGACAGAGAGAAAGCGATGAGATTATAAATATGAATCTGTGCCCAACGGTCAAAGTGAGGAAAAGCAAAGAGGATTACCATTATTGTGAAGGGCAGAAAGAATGAGAGCTGAACGCAGATGGATGAACAACATTACCGTACTGTCTCAAAGTGGACCCATAGTAGTAAGTAGTAGGTAGGTAGGTAGGCAGGAAGGCAGGCAGGCAGGCAGGCAGGCAGGCAGGCAGACAGACAGAACAGACAGACAGACCCATCAGTAGACAGACAGACAGACAGACCCCATAGTAGACAGACAGACAGACAGACAGACAGACAGACAGACAGACAGACAGACAGACAGACAGACAGACGACAGACAGACCAGACAGGACAGACAGACAGGACAGACAGACAGACAGACAGACAGACAGACAGACAGACAGACAGACAGACAGACCCCATAGTAGACAGACAGACAGACAGACCCCATAGTAGACAGACAGACAGACAGGCCCCATATAGACAGACAGACAGACAGACAGACCCCAATAGTAGACAGACAGACAGACAGACAGACCCCATAGTAGACAGACAGACAGACAGACAGACAGACCCATAGTAGACAGACAGACAGAGACAGACAGACCTCATAGTAGACAGACAGCACAGACAGACAGACAGACAGACAGACAGACAGACAGACAGACAGACACAGACAGGACAGACAGACGACAGACAGACCCCATAGTAGACAGACAGACAGACAGACCCCATAGTAGACAGACAGACAGACAGACCCCATAGTAGACAGACAAACAGACAGACTCATAGTAGACAGACAGGACAGACAGACAGACCCCATAGTAGACAGACAGACAGACAGACCCATAGTAGAC
>NW_019946230.1:0-9047 GCF_002910315.2 Salvelinus sp. IW2-2015 | reverse complement strand
GCCAAGCTAAACCGGGCAGGGCCAAGCTGAACCGGGCCGGGCCAAGCTGAACCGGGCCGGGCCAAGCTGAACCGGGCAGGGCCAAGCTGAACCGGGCTGGGCCAAGCTAAACCGGGCCGAGCCAAGCTAAACCGGGCCGAGCCAAGCTAAACCGGGCCGAGCCAAGCTGAAATGGCCTGTTTACTTGTCTACCATAGTTGCTGGAACGACGCTAGAGGGTCATTGTGTATAGAACATACCCAGTATGCAGCAGAAACAGCAGATTGGCCCCAAAGGAGCCTTCTGGATTGGACAAGGCTTGTTTACGCTACAGAAAAGGGTATCATTGTCTCTACGCCAGTCTATGTCAGTTCCCATGTGTTCTTTACCATCCGACGTTCGTCACATCCGCACCTTCAATACACCAAACCTGCAGCTGTTCTTTCTGCTTGACATTTTTATGATGGGAAATATAATGTAAAATACCCCACCACCAACTACACACACCACACAACCAACTATACACACCACACAACCAACTATACACACCACACAACCAACTATACACACCACACAACCAACTACACACACCACACAACCAACTATACACACACCACACAACCAACTATACACACCACACAACCAACTACACACACCACACAACCAACTATACACACCACACAACCAACTACACACACCACACAACCAACTATACAGCTACACCTACAACCAACTGTACAGCTACACTGCGTACAGTGGATGGGGAGAGGGACTTTTCTAGCTTCTAAAGCCAGACGTCCTTTCATGCTCTCTCTCCTTCCCCTGACATTTGACTTGAGAGAAATGCTGGCATGTGTCAGCTGGTTCGTGACATGGAGTGCCCTCTGTAACATTGTTCAACACATGCACAGCTATAATTAAACCATGAGAGAGAGACTAGATGCTGGGAAATGTATATGAGAGAGAGAGAGAGAGACCAGTGGTCCTGTATTGTAGGACAGAGATAGAGACCAGTGGTCCTGTATTGTAGGACAGAGGTAGAGACCAGTGGTCCTGTATTGTAGGACAGAGGTAGAGAGAGACCAGTGGTCCTGTCTATGTAGGACAGAGATAGAGACCAGTGGTCCTGTAATGTAGGACAGAGATAGAGAGAGACCAGTGGTCCTGTATTGTAGGACAGAGAGAGAGACCAGTGGTCCTGTAATGTAGGAGCCATGTTTTTTCTCTGGTGAGCAGTATAGGCAGTGTAATTCTGGGCCGGATGTAAAGTCAATGAATCAGGAGAGTGGAGGAAGAAAATATTTGTTAATGCTAAAAGCTGATCATCTAAATTAAATCCTGTATGTACCCCTGACCCCTAACCCCTGACCCCTAACCCCTGACCCCTAACCCCTGACCCCTAACCTCTGACCTCCGAACTCTATCCTCTGACCCCTGCAGGAGATCCATGAGCTGACGAGCCAGATGCAGGAGACCTCCGTGCAGGTCCAGATGGATATGTCCAAACCAGACCTGACCGCTGCCCTCAGGGACATCCGTATGCAGTACGAGGGCATCGCAGCCAAGAACATCTCAGAGGCTGAGGACTGGTACAAGTCCAAGGTAAACACTGTCCTATAATACACCGTAGTATTATATAATATGGTAAGTACTGAGGACTGGTACAAGTCCAAGGTAAACACCATTTATAATACACAGGAGTATTATATAATATGGAACAGTACTGAGGACTGGTACAAGTCCAAGGTAAACACCATCTATAACACACCGTAGTATTATTAATATGGTACAGTACTGAGGACTGGTACAAGTCCAAGGTAAACACGTCTATAACACACCGTAGTATTATATAATATGGTAACGTACTGAGGACTGGTACAAGTCAAGGTAAACACCATCTATAATACACCGTAGTTTTATATAATATGGTACAGTACTGAGGACTGGTACAAGTCCAAGGTAAACAATAGAAAAATGGGTGGGTATTGACAGTGGGGTCATAGTTAGAGAGGCTTGCTGCCATCGGGATGGTTGAGAGAATTGGCTTAGGACAGTACAGAACAGGATTGGAGCCTATTCCGTTTCGGTTAAGTAATTAAATTGGAATTGGAATTAAATTGACTGCATTGAAATTAAATGAAATCGACCCCAAGTCCCCAACCCTGGCAAAGAACATGTGACTGCCAGTCCTTGAAGTAAAGCAGTGTTAAATAAGTTGAAACTGGATATGATATGTGGACAGTGACAGTAGCTAAGCTAGCTACATCTGCACCACTACACAGTGACAGTAGCTAAGCTAACTACATCGGCACCACTAGACAGTGACAGTAGCTAAGCTAACTACATTCAGCACCTAGACAGTGACAGTGAGCTAAGCTAACTCATCGGCACCACTAGACAGTGACAGTAGCTAACCCATGTCTCCACCTCTTCTCCAGGTTCAAGACCTGAACTGGCTGTGAACAAGAAAACGATGCTCTGAGACAGTCCAAACAGGAGCAGCATGGAGTGTCACGACAATCAGATCCAGTCCTACACCTGTGAAATCGACTCTCTCAGGGAACCGTAAGTGCATCCTACTCTGTTACTACATCCTACTCTATGTTACTACATCCTACTCTGTTACTACAACCCTACTCTATATTACTACATCCTAACCTCTATGTAACTACATCCTACTCTATATTACTACCCCTACTACCTATGTTACTACATCCCTACTCTATATTACACATCAATACTCTGATATTTACTACAATCCTACTCTATGTCTCATCCTACTCTATATTACTACAGCCCTACTTATATTACTATACTGACATTCTACTCTATATTACTACATTACTCTATATTACTACATCCTACTGCTGTTACTACACCTACTCTATGTTACGACATCCTCCTAATTACTACACCTACTCTGTACTAACCCTACTCTTAATTTACTACATGCTACTTCTATATTACTACATCTACTCTGTTTACTACACCATAACTCTATATTACTCATCCTGCTTCTATATTAACTACAATCCTAGCTCTATATTACTACATCTACTCTGTATTACTACATCCTACTCTGATATTTACTACATCCTACTCTATATCCTCTGGACTGTTACTACATTTCTACTCTATATTACTACATCCTACTCTATATTATAGCATCCTACTCTATATTATACATCCTACTCTAGTATTAGCTAATATCGTACTCTATATTACTACATCCTGACTTACTAACTATTTGCTTACTCACCTATTTACTCATCCACTCTATATTACTACATCCTACTCTATATTACTACATCCTACTCTATATTTACTACATCTGCTCTTATATTACTACATCCTGCTCTATATTACTACATCCTACTCTATATTACTACATCCTACTCTATATTACTACATCCTACTCTATATACTACATCCTACTCTATATTACTATATCATACTCTATATTACTACATCCTGCTCTATATTACTACATCCTACTCTATATTACTACATCCTACTCTATATTACTACATCCTACTCTATATTACTACATCCTACTCTATATTACTACATCCTACTCTATATTACTACATCCTACTCTATATCCTATTGGACTATTACTGCATCCTACTCTATATTCTACATCCTACTCTATATTATTACTTGCATCCTACTCTATATTACTACATTCTACTCTATATTACTACATCCTACTCTATATTACTACATCCTACTCTATATTACTACATCCTACTCTAATTACTACATCCTATCTATATTACTACATCCTGCTCTATATTACTACATTCTACTCTATATTACTACATCCTACTCTATATTACTACATCCTACTCTATATTACTACATCCTACTCTATATTACTACATCCTACTCTATATTACTACATCCTACTCTATATTACTACATTCTACTCTATATTACTACATCCTACTCTATATTACTACATCCTCCTCTATATTACTACATACTACTCTATATTACTACGTCCTACTCTATATTACTAATTCCTACTCTATATCCTCTGGACTGCTACTACATGCTACTCTACATCCTCCTGTACCAAGTGTACTCTTGTTTTCTTCCCTTCATGGATTTGACAGGAATGGATTGGTGTAAGAACTCACAATCCAATGCTTTTCCTTTTAAATGGGTGGGGAGTTGTACACACTTCAGGACAATTCCCTAACTTATCATCACTTCAATCACCTCTCCACCAGCTCCCCTCTCAATCTAAGTATGATACCTGTTTACCTACTTTCCTGTTTATGTAATCATCCCTCTCCTCTCTCTCTCTCTCCCCTACAGAACGAGTCTCTGCTGAGGCGATGAGGGAGATGGAGGATCGTCTGAAACGAGGGCTGGAGGTTACCAGGACTCCATCACTCGTCTGGAGGATGAGATGCCAAGATGAAGGATGAGATGGCTCGTCACCTCAGAGAGTACCAGGACCTGCTCAATGTCAAGATGGCCCTGGATATAGAGATCGCTACCTACAGGAAGCTACTGGAGGGAGAGGAGAGCAGGTAGGAGATGGGGGTTGAGTAGGAAGAGGGATAGAGAAGAGGGGGAAGGGAGCAGTATGGGAGGGTTAGAGAAGAGGGAGGAGGGGTGCAATAGGGGGAGGGATAGAAGAGGGAGGGAAGGGAGGAGTATAGGGAGGGATAGAGAAGAGGGAGGGAAGGGAGGAGTATGGGGAGGGATAGATAAGATGGAGGGTAGGGGAGGAGTATGGGGAGGGATAGAGAAGATGGAGGGGTAGGGGAGGAACAGGGGGATGGATAGAGAAGATGGAGGGGTAGTGGAGGAACAGGGGGAGGGATAGAGAAGATGGAGGGGTAGTGGAGGAACAGGGGGAGGGATAGAGAAGAGTGACAGATGGCCCTGGACATAGAGATCGCTGCCTAACAGGTGATAAAAAGTATTAGGAAGTGGACTGGAGAGAGAAGTAAGTGGAATAGGTTCTGAATGCTTCTGTAGTGAGAAGAGCTAGACGGATAGATCGTATTGCTAGAGAGAGAGAGAGAGAGAGAGAGAGAGCGTGGTGGGGACGGACGAGGCAGGATAGAGGGGTGAGAACATGGCTGTAAGTGAGTGATTTAAGATGATCATAAAGTGGTCATTTCACCTGTTATTAACTGTCCTGTTGGTGTTCTCTCTCTCTTCCCCAGAATCACGGTATCCGGCTCCCAGTCTTCTCACTCTGGCTCCCACTCTGCTGCCTCATTATATTCCACTGTTGGATTCAGAGGTGACCACTGTAAACACACTTCCTCACAACTGACCAATCAGCAAAGAGTCCTCCTATAAGACATGTACAGTACCTTAAAAGTAAGGGATGGTGAGAGCAGAATTTGAGAGCAGAATCACAATTTCACCACAAGGTGGAGCAGCTGTACCTGAAAACACTGACGGCATGAATTGATGCATTTCGGATATTTGCATCACAGACCACAATCAGTTCAATGACAACAATAGAGGATGATTTAAGTTAATTGATTGATTGATTGGTTGGTTGGGGGTAATTCAACTGTGGCTTTTGATGTTAGGTTGAGACAGAGTGAATCATATATACAACTCTGGGTAGATGTTAGGATGAGACAGAGTGAATCATATATACAACTCTGGGTTGATGTTAGGTTGAGACAGAGTGAATCATATATACAACTCTGAATTGATGTTAGGTTGAGACAGAGTGAATCATATATACAACTCTGGGTTGGTGTTAGATTGAGGCAGAGTGAATCATATATACAACTCTGAAATGACGCTGACGTTAGGTTGGTTTTGTGTTTCTGTTCGTATGAGGTTGTCTTATTAACTCTGTCCGATCCGTCCGCAGAGACCAGCCCAGACGTCGGACGGTCAGCAGAGGTCCACTCCAAGAAGACTGTCCTGATAAAGACCATCGAGACCCGCGACGGAGAGGTAAAGGCAACTCACAGACGATACATAGCATCCAATATCGGCTTTGTTTCCAAGTAACACCCTATTCCCTACATAGACCACTACCCTGGTTCTGGTCTAAAGTAGTGCACTATTTAGAGAATAGGGTGCCATTCGGGACGTATCCATGGAAACCCACAGCTGACAGTCAGTCCGCAGGGGAAAGTACAACTGATCACGCAGGCGTAGCTAATAAAGGCAGACATAGTATTTCATAGCCTTAGTTTTTGAAAGACCGGTGTTAATTTTGTTCTAGATGACATATTCTATGAGCGATGGTGCTCGTGATCTGTGTGTAAGTGCAGCTTATATCTCAACTGTTGACCCAACCACCTTTAATTAACACACTTCTCATATTCTCACCTCCTCAGTATTAGACCTGATGACTGTGTTGTCTACCTCAGTACTGATGACTGTGTTGTCTCCCTCATATTAGGACCTGATGACTTTGTTGTTTACCTCAGTACTGATGGCTGTGTTGTTTACCTCAGTACTGATGACTGTGTTGTCTACCTCAGTACTGATGGCTGTGTTGTTTACCTCAGTATTGATGACTGTGTTGTCTACCTCAGTACTGATGACTGTGTTGTCTACCTCAGTACTGATGGCTGTGTTGTTTACCTCAGTACTGATGACTGTGTTGTTTACCTCAGTACTGATGACTGTGTTGTTTACCTCAGTACTGATGACTGTGTTGTCTACCTCAGTACTGATGACTGTGTTGTCTACCTCAGTATTGATGACTTGTGTTGTCTACCTCAGTACTGATGATGTGTTGTTTACCTCAGACTGATGACTGTGTTGTCACCTCAGTAATTGACTGTTGGTTCCATCGTACAGTGCTGTGTGTCTACCTCATACTGATGACTGTGTTGTCTACCTCAGTACTGATGACTGTGTTGTCTACCTCAGTACTGATGGCTGTGTTGTCTACCTCAGTACTGATGGCTGTGTTGTCTACCTCAGTACTGATGACTGTGTTGTCTACCTCAGTATTAGACCTGATGACTGTGTTGTCTACCTCAGTATTAGACCTGATGACTGTGTTGTCTACCTCAGTATTAGACCTGATGACTGTGTTGTCTACCTCAGTACTGATGGCTGTGTTGTCTCCACCCCACCTCTGAGCACCTCACCCTCCTCTCACAGTTAAAATACCTACAGAGGACACCAGGGTTGGGTTCAATATATTTTAAATTCAATCAAATTCATAAATTGTACATATTCCAAATCAAATTTTTCCTTTTAGCAGAATTGGAATTAAAATGTGAATTTTAGTTTACTTCCTGAATTGACTGGGATTGATTGAATCCAACCCTGGAGAACATACTATTCTTCACATTAAACTACAGCTGTGTATTCACTGTCCTGTCCTGGCCAAACTGTAACGCTCTCTAATGCATCTGATGCTCTGATATTTGTTCCATCTGATACTCTGATATTTGTTTAATCTACACTACAGTTCAAAAGTTTGGGGCCACTTAGAAATGTCCTTGTTTAAAAAAAAAAAATAATAATAATAATAATGATTTTAAAAAAAATTATCCATTAAAATAACATCAAATTGATCAAATATACAGTGTAGACAATGTTAATGTTGTAAATTACTATTGTAGCTCGAAACTAATGATTTGTTTATGGACAGATGCATATCTGTATTCCCAGTCATGTGAAATCCATAGATTATAGCCTTTCAATTGACATGGACACCATGTGTTTGTTGTATTTGACGCCGTTTAACCTATTCCACTCCAGCCATTACCGCAAGCACTTACTCCCTAATTAAAGTGCCACCAGCCTCCTGTGGTTAGTTCATTTATATGTGTTTTAAATGACAACTTGTCATTGATCCACATTTTAAAATATATATTTTTATTTATTTAACACTGCCAAGGTATTTATATGAGGGGACTGTTGTATTTTGTAATATTGTGTGTAATTGTACGATGCAAGGCTCCCTTGTCAAAGAGACTTTGGTCTCAATGGGACACCCTGTCGAAACGAAGGGTCAATATAAACCATAAAATACGCTGTGTCTCTCGAAGCCATCTGTTTGTTGTCACTGTGACTGACCTATCCACCCTGACTGACTCTCTTCTCCTCCCGCAGGTGGTCAGTGAATCTACACAGCACCAGCAGGACATCATGTAAACAACAACAACAATAACAGCAACAACAACAAGCTTAAATTAGGAAAAAAATTGATGTTTACATACCACGATACGAGGGGTTCTCTAGCTACCGTTTCTAAGCAAAGCCTCGTTTTAAAAGGTCTCTTTTTTTTTAGAGTTATGAACACCTTACGAAGCGTTATAACCACCTTATGAAGGGTTATATCCTCCACAGGAATGTTTATAACTCGTAAACTCCAACTAATCAGATGTTATATGACCCATCGCCGAAAGGAGAAGAACATAAGAAGAAAGACAATGTCAAGTTACAGTGAAAGTCAAGTCAGGCCCTGGCCAGAACAGAACACGCATGGCTAGAAGGGATCTTCAGAATGTCAAGAGATGGATCTCTGTAGTGCACGTCTGTGTTGTGAGTGGGTCTCTTTGCTTCCACAACAGTTTCACAGTGGCCAATGATTTGAAATAAAAAAATATATACTGTATCTTCAAAAAGAGAATACTATCGATTCTATTCCTTGGTTATTTACTATTTCTGCACTTCATCTGAGACCTTTTGATTTTCCTATCAAGCTAGGGTAACTTGATTAGTCAAGCATTAGTCCATATTCTATTAAGCTGATTAAGATTGGTGTGCATCCTAAATGACACCCTATACTGTACACTACTTTTAACAGGAACTAACAGGGCTTTGGTCAAAAGTAGTGCACTAAATAGGGAATATGGTACCATTCGCTAAAGTAAAAAAAAGGGATGGGTTTATTAATGAGCTATCCGTTCCTTGTTTCATTTCGTGTCTGATTTAAAGTTTACTATAACGGATACCAGTGTATTACAATGGAGTAACAAGGATTTAGCTTCCTAGTCCTCAATAACCGGAGGTAGTAATACTAGTCATCATAATAACAGGAGGTAATACTAGTCTTCATAATAACAGGAGGTAATACTAGTCTTCATAATAACAGGAGGTAATACTAG
>NW_019946229.1:36762-43037 GCF_002910315.2 Salvelinus sp. IW2-2015 | reverse complement strand
ATAAACACACAGACCCACAACGACAAACACACCACACACACACACACCAGCACACACACACACACACACACACACACACCACACACACACAACATCAGCACACACACCTGGACAACACACAACACAATAGACACACTGGATCCGGCAACACTGGACACACTGGACACACACACACTGGACACACACACCAGTCTCACACACACACACAATAGACACACTGGACACCATCAGACTGGAACACACTGGGAACACGCACGTGAACACCACTAGAACCACACAGACACACACTGGACACACACAATAGACACACACACACACACAATAAGACACACAGCACACACACCCAACACACTGGACACACTGGACACAAGCAAGACACACTGGACACACTGCACACACTGGAACACACACACACTGGGATCACGCACCACACTGGAACACACACACACTGGACCACAAGACACACACACAACTGGACACACACACACAACACACACTGGAACACACACACACTGGACACACACACCACTGGAACACACACCGTGGACACACACATACTGGACACACACACACTGGACACACACAGCAAACTGGAACCACACACCCACAACCAATAGACCACACACACACACAATCAGACACGACCACATAGCACACACACACCCACAATAGACCCCCAACACACACAACACAATAGACCACACACACACACCACACACAATAGACACAACACACACACACAATAGCACACACACAATAGACACCACACAATAGACACATCACACACACACACACAACACACACAATAGACACACACCCCACACACTGGGAACACAAGATTACAACACACACTTGACCACATCACACACACTGGGAACACACGAACCACAGTCACGGTCGTTATAGCGATGAGACTAAAGCGCAGCTTGATTTGAATGCATCTTTTAATAAAGAAAGAACACGGAATGAACTATACAACAACAAAACGAACGTGAAGCATATAATCATAGTGGGCTGGACGAACAAGCCTAAATATAGGACATAGATAATCACCCACGAAAATACCCACCGGAATTGGGCTGCTAAAATATGGTTCCCAATCAGAGCCAAGATTAAACAGCTGGCGTCTTAATTGAGAACAAATCTAGGCCACGCATAAACATACAATACATCCTAGACGTGGTAACATACCGCATATAACATACAAAAACCTAGACAGGACAAAAAATATATAATCACCATGTCACACCCTGACCTAACAAAATAATAAAGAAAACAAAGAAAACTAAGGGTCAGGGCTTGACAGTCATACCCCCCCCACAAGGTGTGGACTCCCGGCCGCACCCTATAGCCTATATGGGAAGGGTCCTGGGTGGGCATAACTCCGCGTGGGCGGTTTCTGTGAGGGACGTGGACCGCCTCCCACTTCTGACTCGGACCACTTACGTAATGTCTCTGGAGCAGGAAACCTCACCGCCGACCCAGGACTAGAGGACGCCACTGGACTGATGGTTTGAATCAAAGAGTGAGTGGGTGGCTCGACTGACGGGCGGCTTCGGCAGGATGCCGGACGGAGGGGAGACTCTTGCAGATCCGACTGGAGGAGCCCTCTGGCCAGATCCGGCTGGCAGGGCGCTCCTTGACTGATTGGGCGGTCAGGCGGCTCCTGACTGATTGGGCGGCTCTTGACAGACGGGCGGCTCAGGACAGACGGGCGGCTCCGGACAGAGCGGGCGGCTTAGATCAGGAACAGACGGCGGGGGGCCCAGGAAAAGACCGCGCGGCTCCAGGACAGACCAGTGGCTCAGGACAGACCGGCGGCTCAGGACAGACCGGCGGCGTCCAGGACAGACCGGCGGAGGGACACACACACACAGGACATAAGCTGTTGCCCAATACCTTGCACAGCAAGTCCGTTTCAGTCACACAGGAAGCTGGGGTTTTTACAGTTAATGAACTGGAAATATTCCTATGTTCATTATCAATATCAATCACACTTAAAAGGGTTCAATTGGATCATTATATTGAAAAACAAATTGAATAACTGCATTGATTTTCACATCCAGTATAACATTATGAGACCATACATTCTAGGAAGACGGAATATGAATCTATATGTTGTTTGAGAGAATAAACCAAAATGCATCTGCCATTGTCCTTTCTACACTACTGGTGTTACCCTGTCTGGCTCCGGGGTTTCCGCTAGCGGAACTCCTCCACATTCCACTGAAAAGGCAGAGCGGCGAAATTTTCAAAAAATATTTTTGAGAACCTATTTAACTTTCAACATTGAAACAAGTCCACTACAGCACCATGAAAATAAACTCTTGTGAATCCCAGTCAACACTGTCCGATTTTTTTAAATGTTTTACAGCGAAAACACCACGTTATTTATGTTAGCCTTCACCACGCAATAGCAAAAAAGCCACAGAATTTTCTTTCACAGCACAGGTAGTTGCAGAAAACAACCAAAACTCAACCCAAGAACCAACAAACTAACCAAAAGACACAACTTCATCAGATAAACAGTCTTATAACATGTTACACAATAAATCTATGTTTTGTTCGAAAATGGTGCATATTTGAGGTATAAATCAGTTTTACAATTGCAGCTACCATCACAGCTACCGTCAAAAATAGCACCGAAGCAGCCAGAGTAAATTATAGAGACCAACGTGGAATACTAAATACTCACCATCATGAAACATTTCTGAAAAATGCATGGTGTACAGCAATGAAAGACAAGCATCTTGTGAATCCGGCCAAATATTTTCCGATTTTTAAGTGTTTTTACAGCGAAAACACAATATAGCATTTATATTAGCTTACCACAATAGCCGACACAAGCCATTTCATTACCAGCAGCAAATGTTTAGCGATCGTAACAAACCAGCAACAAGATATATAATTTTTGACTAACCTTGATAAGCTCATCAGATGACAGCTCCTAATAACATCAGGTTTTATACATACACTTCTGTTTTTGTTCGAAAATTTGCATATTTAGAGCTGAAATCAAGTGGGTTATACATTGTGCTAACGTAGCATCTTTTTCCCCAGATGTGCGGATATTTTTCTAAAACTCACCTATTCCTGACAAATACTATTCTAAACAATTACTAAAAATACATGTTGTAATAGGAATGATAGATACACTAAGTTCTTAAATGCAAGCGCCGTGTTAGAATTCTATTAAATAATTCATTACGACATCCAGCTTATGTTATAGCGAGAGCGGTGCCCAAAATCTGGGCGCTACCTATAGACACCTATGTTCGATAACAAATATATGAAATAGCATCATAAAATGGGTCCTACTTTTGATGGATCTTTTCCATCAGAATGTTGTACATTAGGGGTCCCTTTGTCGTGCCACAATCGTTGTTGTGGTTTTAGAAACGTCCTCTTCTCCAGTCAATTAGCACGGAAAGCTAGCCAAGTGGGCGCACAGCTCTCCTTCCTGAACAATCAGACAAAGCAAACACGCCTAACGTCGAAAAAATTCAATAATTAATAAAACTATATTGAAAAAACCATACTTTTTACGATATATTGTCACATGTAATTCAAATAAAATCAATTATGCCGGAGAGTATTAGTTCATCTATAACGACAGCTTACAGAAGCATACCAAAGGTCCCTTCTTTCGCGGCCGTTTCAGAAAACAGGAAATTGGGGTCAGCGTCCTGCCAGAGGTCTTTAATTCGACGCTCAGTTCAAGTTATACACTCCATTTCTCTCTCACTCCCTAAATTGGACATCTAGTGGAAGCGTGTTTGAAGTGCATGTATACTAATAAATATCAAGCCCATTTATAGGCAGGCCCTATGAACAGCGCATCGATTTCAGATTTTACACTTCCTGTCAGGAAGTTTGCTGCAAAATGAGTTTGTTTTACTCACGAGATATAATTCAAACCGGTTTTAGAAACTAGAGGAGTGTTTTCTATCCAATAGTAATACCAATATGCATATTGTAGCGAGCAGAATTGAGTACGAGGCCGTTTGATAATGGGCACCTTTATCAAGTTACTCAATACCTGGGTGTGTGTGTGTGTGTCCAGTGTGTCTCCAGTGTGTGTGTGTGTGTGTGTGTGTCTCCAGTGTGTGTGTGTGTGTCTCCAGTGTGTCTCCAGTGTGTCTCCTGTGTGTGTGTGTGTCTCTCCAGTGTGTCTCCAGTGTGTGTCCACTGTGTGTCCACTGTGTGTGTGTGTGTCACACACACACTGGACATAGACACACACTGGACACACACACTGGACACACAAACACACACACTGGACACACACACACACACACACACAGTCAGCATATAACTTGGTCCAAGTGGTGGTAAGAATGTTTGTCTTAACTAGCCTGATAAGTCAAACATGTCTGATATGAACATTGACATAAACCCTCTACATACTTGAGTTTCTCGAGTCTGCAGTGTGGATCCTCCAGTCCAGCAGAGAGCAGTCTGACTCCTGAGTCTCCTGAGTGATTGTAGCTCAGGTCCAGCTCTCTCAGGTGTGAGGGGTTTGACCTCAGAGCTGAGACCAGAGAAGCACAGCCTTCCTCTGTGACTAGACAGCCTGACAGCCTGCAAAGAGAAAAATAATATTAAAATCACACTGCTATGCTTTGGTCGTGAAAATAGTGGCAGTATATTATTTTTTTAATTTTCAGATATATCAGTGTCCTGAAACCTGCCATATCTACTCATAAATTAATGTTTCATTATTAGAAATGACAAATTATCAAAGTATTGTCGTAGATAGAAAAATGTATAGTACAAATATTTGAGTAGACTGTCCAGACCAGTTTAAAAAGCAGTATCAGTCAAAAGACAGACAGTGAGGTATCAGATTTAGATTGTATTGAGTATACAGTCCCCATCATATTTAGTTTGACAGTGAACCTAACATTTTAAATGTGGCTCTATACTCCAACATTTTGGATTTCAGATCAAATGTTTCATTTGTGTATTAAAATAGTCAAAAGTTTAGTATTTGGTTGTAAACTCATTGGTTGCATTTGCAGTTTGTTTTGGTTGTGTTTTGGGTTGTATTTTATAGTAACTGAATGGTGGATTATGAGAAGGAGAAATGTTCATTCTTAGTAAGTTTCAAAACATTACTTAAATAACCCTTGATTAAGAAAAATCATGAATGAATCATGAATAATAATGAGTGAGAAAGTTAGAGGCTACAGCAAAACATACTAACCTCTCACCATTACCAATAACAGAGACTACAACAAAACATACTAACCTCTCACCATTACCAATAATAGAGGCTACAACAAAACATGCTAACCTCTCACCATTACCAATAACAGAAGGGATCTGATTTTTGTGCCTCTGTAACTTTCTCATTTATCATCATTATTCACGATTCATTCATTATTATTCATAGTCATGGTAGCATCCACATGAATGTATAAGTGTTCAGAAACATATTCTATTCTTACTGACAATACAAGTGAAGTGACTCCAAAATGACAGGACATTATTCACCATTCAGTTTCTATTAGGAAAAACATCATCCAAAACACAACCAAGACAAACTGCAAATGCTTTCAACAAGTTTGTAGAATAACAAGATTGATGTAATCACTGCTGGCATGGAAAATGGGACCAAATACTAAACTTATGACTACTTTAATACAATATAAGTGAATTCGTCCAAATCATTAAGACTTCTTCAAATGGGAGAATTAGATACATAAAGGTTATCTTATTTTGTTGCATTACAAAATGTAATTTAAATTGATTTTATTTGGATTTCATGTAATGGACATACACAAAATAGTCCAAATTGGTCAAGAGAAATTATTATATATTTTTTAATTAAATTAAAAACAGAAAAGTGGTGCGTTCATATGTATTCACTCCCTTTGCTATGAAGCCCCTAAATAAGATCTGGTGCAACCAATTACCTTCATTAGTCACATAATTAGTTAAATATTGTCCACCTGTGTGCAATCTAAGTGTCACATGATCTGTCACATGATCTCAGTATATATACACCTGTTCTGAAAGGCCCCAGAGTCTGCAACACCACTAAGCAAGGGGCAACACCAAGCAAGCGGCACCATGAAGACCAAGGAGCTCTCCAAACAGGTCAGGTACAAAGTTGTGGAAAAATACAGATCAGGGTTGGGTTATAAAAAAAAAAAGAATATGGCACCACAACAAACCTGCCAAGAGAGGACCGCCCACCAAAACTCACGGACCAGGCAAGGAGGGCATTAATCAGAGAGGCAACAAAGAGACCAAAGATAACCCTGAAGGAG